>NC_043706.1:116962722-117083922 GCF_006229205.1 Suricata suricatta
AGAGGGAGAGAGAGTTGGGGAGAGAGAGGGATGCAAAACTTGAGAGACTATTGAATGCTGAGAATGAACCGAGAGTTGAAGGGGAAGGGGGAGGGGGGACAAGAGGTGGTGATGGTGGAGGGCACTTAAGGGGAAGAGCACTGGGTGTTGTTATGGAAAACAATTTGACAATAAAATATTATGAAAAAAAAAAGAAAGGATGCTGTATTTTGTCAAATGCTTTTTCTGCATCTACTGACTACACATTCTTTTCAAGGGCACTAAAAATTTTTACCAAGAGAGAGCATATTAAGAATCACCAAATAATTCTCAATAAATTTAAAAAAGATATGGATCATACAGAATATGTTCTCTGACCACAATGGGATTAGAAATCAGTAACAGAAAGATCTCTGGGAAACTCCCTAAATATTGGGAATGAAATGACCCAGTTCTAAGTAACCAATAGGTCAAAGAAGAAATCTGAAGGAAAATTAAAAAGTGTTTTTTGAAAGAAATGAAAATGAAACCACAACATATCAAAATTTGTGGAATGCCGTTCAAGCAGTGCTTAGTGGGAAATTTATGGCACTAAATGTTGATATTAGGAGAGAAAAAAGGTATTAAATCAATGCCCACAGTTTCCACTTTAAAAATCTAGAAAAAAGGACAAATTGAACCCGAAATAAGCCAAATAAAGACGAGAGTAGAAATCAAATAGAAAATGATGAAACAATAAGGAGAAATCAATGAAACAAAAAGCTGATTCTTTGAGAAGATCAATAAAATGGATAAGCCATTCCCAAGGCTGATTGAAAAAAAAGAAGAAATCCTCAACACCAGGGATTAGGAAGCTGCAACACTACAACAGATCCTATTCATACTGAAAAGATGAGGGAATATTATGAACAACATTATGTCAATCAATTAAATCACTTGAGTGAAATGGCAAATTCCTTGAGAGAAACAAACTATCAAAGTTTACACAAGAAGAAACAGATAACCGTAATAGCTCTAATTATACTAGATAAATTAAATTTGTAGTTAAAAAATCTTCCAAAAAAGAAAATTCCACAGCCAGACAGCTTCATCTGTCAATTTACCCAACATCTGAAGAAGAAATAAAACGATGCTCACAAAACTGGTGGAGCTAAGGACTTCTGAACATTCGCTTCTCTGAATCAGCCAAGAGAAAACTGGCAAAACTGGTCAGAATCAGCATTTTCAGAATTCTAGAAATTACTCAAAAGCTTGTGGCCGCTGGGGAATGTTTACTCAAGAAAAATGGGTGAAACTTGGTAAGAGCAGAGACCTCTGTGGCATTTTAACTTGACCGAGTCCCATCCCCCACTGTTAGCTCTGTGGGGGCCTTGAAGAATAGCCTGCAACTTAGGGTGAAAGCCAGCAGCCCCTTGGCCACTGGAAGGAGCAGAACGGGCTGGAGCTCTTTCGAAGCCTAATTTCCAAAGATTATTCTACTTATCTGTCTGGTAGCTCCTTCAACGATACCACGTATAAGGCTGTCGGTATTTGACCTATCTCAGAGCTTGCCTTTTCCCCGGGAGGTACTTCTTAAAACAATTAAGGTTAACGTCACGGCTGTCTGAGTGATGGATAATAGAAGCCAAACAACAGACTAACTAAAAAATTGAAAAGGAAAAGTTGGGGAAGGAAGATGTCCACCTGAGTTTTCCCCAAGCTCAGACACTGTTCTGAGGGTCTAGAAGGTCTCTCCCACACATGTACGGTTGTGTGCATGCACAGCAGAGAGCTAAGAAGGCTCTATGCCTTGAACTCTGGCTGATTTTAATGCTCTGTGCTAACTGGAAGTGAAAGCTAACAGAGTGGTCAATTGCTTGGCTAAATATCAAAGGTGTGCTCAATATCCCAATTAGCAAGACTGAGAGACTTACTGGTTCCAGGTGTTTAAGGAAATCTTTGTCTAATTAGTTCCTCACTAGTCTAACCAAGCAGAGACTTCAGTGGCCAAACATTATAATTATAGAGTTAGAGAATTTGTTCTGAGAAGTTATTTAAAAAATAACAACTACAATAAGTAGCATCAAATCCCAGGGAAGGGAAGAATCCAATTTCTAGAGTTGTCACATTATATCATTTTAAGATGTCCAGTTTTCAACAAAAGATTACAAAGACATACAAGTATGGCCCATACAATGGGAAAAAAGCAATCAGCAGAAACTGTCCCTTAGGAAGCCTATATATCAGACTTTCTAGACGAAGACTTGAAATCTATTATTGCAAATATGTTCAAAGAACTAAAGGAAATTATGTCACTAAGTAAAGTATCAATGAAGAATGAAAATTACAAAAGAAAAAATACCAAATGTATACAGACTCTTCCAGAAAACAGAAGAACTGGGAATTCTTCCTAACTCATTCTATGAAGCCAGCTTACCCTAGTACCATACCAGCCTAAAACATTATAAGAAAACTACACCCGTATTTCTCATGAATAAAATGCAAAAAATTCTAAATTAAATTTTAGAAAATCAAGTCTACCAATTTATAAAAATGATAACATACCATGACTAAATAGGTTTATCTAAGAATGAAACCTTAGTTTAATTTAAAAATCAATGTAATCTACCATATTAACACATTAATAAAGAAAAATCATGATTATCTGAATAGATACAGAAAGTGCATTTGACAAAAATCCAACATCCATTACTGATATACACTCTCAGCAAACCAGGAAATGAAGGAATCTACCTGATAAAGGACATTTATTTAAAAACCTTATGATAATATCATACTTAATGTTTAAAGACTGAATGCTTTCCTACTCATTACCCATAAGACTGTGAAGAAGGTAACACTATCTACTCTCATCATTTCTATTCAATACTGTAACATATGGGAGGCTTAGCTTATGCAATAAGGCAAAAAAAAAAAAGGCATCTGGTTCGGAAAGAAGAAATTAAACTGGTTTTTATTTGTTTGACTATCTATGTAGAAAATCTAGTAAAATATACTAAAAAGCTACTAAAACTCAAAAGACATTTTAGTTAAGATGAGATAATACAAGTTCAACATACAATAGTCAGTACTATTTCTATAAATGAGCAACAAACAATTATAATCATTTACATACGAAAACTCAGGAATAAATGAGTCAAACATGTGTAGGATTTATACTCTGAAAACTAAAAAACACTTAAATAAATGAAGAAATATGTTAATGAGTTGGATTACGGAATATTGTTAAACCTATCAATTCTCCCCAAGCTGATCTGTAGATTCAAGGCAATGCCAACTGGAATTCCAGTAGGCTCTACTGTAGAAGAAGCTTATTCTAAAATTCATGTGCACATAAAAAAGACCTTGAATAGCTAAACTAACATTGAAAAAGGACAAAGTTGGAGGACCAATAATACCTAATTCCAAGACTTCCATTTTATTATAAATCTCTAGCAATCAAGACAGTGTGTTACTGATTAAAGATAGAAAAGTAGATCAATGGATCAGAACCAAGAGTCCAGAAACAAATCCACACAGATACTGACAACTGATTTTCATAAAAATGCAAAAAGGCCATTCATCTGAGGCAGGATTGTTTTTTTAACAAATGGGGTGGGAACAACTAGAATATGCAAATGCAATCAAACCAAAATAAATTCTCTCATCCAAACCTCATACTATATATAAAAATTTACCCAATACAGATCATAGGCTTAAATACAAAACCTGAAATTATAAAACTTTCACAAGAAGATGTAGAAGAAAACTCTTGTGACTTTAGGCAAAGGCTGCTTAGATAGTACAACTAAAGCATGATTCATAAAAGAAAAAAAACTGATAAACTTCATCAAAATAAAGCTTGTTCTTTGAAAGCCACTGTTAAGAGAACGATAAGGGAAAACAGAGACTGGGAGAAAATATCTGCAACTTATGTATCTAGAGAAGAACATATTTAAAATATATAAAGAACAGGGGCGCCTGGGTGGCTTAGTCGGTTAAGCATCTGACTTCAGCTCAGGTCATGATCTCAAGGTTTGTGAGTTCAAGCCCCACATCAGGCTCTTTGCTGACAGCTCAGAGTCTGGATTCTGCTTTGGATTCTGTGTCTCCCTTTCTCTCTGCCCCTCCCCCACTCACCCCCTCTCTCTCAAGAATAAATAAAAATTAAAATTTTTTTAAATATATAAAGAAAATATATATGTGATGTCACATACCTCACAATGGCTGGGTCTGAACAATGTGGGGGTGGGGGTAAGAAAAAGGTTGAAAAATGGAGAAAGCAAGAACTTAAAAAAAAAGGTTGCAAGCAATAGGGCGTTTTAAGGAAAAAAAGGTGAACTATTTCCTTCTCATGAAAAGAAAAGGAAATTGAAGGAGTCTGGAATAGGATTATTATAAAACTGGAATAAATATACAGTGGAAGAGTGACAGGATACTTAGAATTAACTCTTAAAGGCTTCATCATATTAAGAAGAGGTTTCACTCATTCATCCAGCTTATATCTGAGTGTTCATAAATACAGGACTTTAGTGAAACTATCTGAATTAACTTTTCTCTGATCAAAGTTGTTAATGAAATTAAACATTCTTTCTTTTAAACCCCCTTGCCCCCGAAAACTCAAGTTAAAACCGATTAATGACTAGGGAAATTAGGGCATACCAGATACTGCTTATTAAGGATTGTCACATATTAATAAAGACTTCATTACCAACTCTCAGGCAGCAGATAATAACATCACAGGGGCATGAATTATTAAAGGTATAAGTTTCAGACCTTTAAGGAAATGCTTGGGTTAAATTAACCTATTGGAGTTTTTCTTGATATCTTAAGAAGGGAGTATACTTTTACTAAAATGTATAAAAATTACTTGCACAGAAGTAATTGACATTTCTAAAAAAATAAATAAGACAAGAAATTCAAATGGAAGTGGTAAGAGGTAGTCTTATGTGGCTTATTTATATATTCTGGTCAACCAACTCGATTAAGTTGCAAACTGAATGGCAAGACTGCAAAGAAACAAAAAAATTAGCCTCCAGGGGCTCCTGGGTGGCTCAGTCGATTAAATGTCCCTCTGGATTTTGGCCCAGGCCACGATCTTGTAGTTGTGCGATCAAGCCCTGCATCAGGCTCTGTGCTGAGCATGGAGCCTGCTTAAGATTCTCTCTCTCTGCTCCTCTCCCTAACTTGTGCTCTCTCTCTCTCTAAAATTAAAAAAAAGAAAAATAGCGTCTGTCCATTTACTTGGGTACAATGGAGTCATTTAAGTAAATTAAAGAAATAAAGAAATGACTTCTCTGTACATACTGGGCTATACTATTTCCACCTTCCACTTGCCTACAGTTTTGAGGTCACAAGAAATGTATCTTAATTCATCCCTACTTGTAAGAAATTACTAGTATAGGGAAAGCCCGAAAGTTGCAGATGAACTTGCACATTTAGACATATCTGAACTTCTCATGAAAATTTATTTTCAGAAGCTTTGTAAGTGCTCTATGCTCAAAAGGAGAAGTCAAGCAACCCTGACAGCCTTTAGCAGCTGGGAGGTTTTGTGAGGTTTTTTAAAAATTTTAATCTGGAGAACATGGTGTGGATGCATCACTGGAGAATAGGTATCCAATGCAGTCAGTGACTACAGTCTCTCATTTGCATATTAGATACTAGTTCAAAATTGTTTCATAAAACATGTTCAAAAACACCAAGAGCACTGTTGCCATAATGTATTAAATATGGTATTTTGGGTTGTTCAGTTTGTCCTTACTGTTCCAGTGTATTTTTTATATGTGTAATCGGTCATTGAGTACAAACTCCTTAGGGTCAATGACTGTATTATCAACTATTATATAAAATTTCAGTGCTTTAGAGAATGAAACTGAAAATCTCCCTGTAGATGTAACAAGAACAAAGATCGGAAGACCTGGGAAGTGTGTTTGCATCATATGGGGAAGCAGCAGGAAAACCTGGAAAGAAAAGCAGATTCGGAAACCAAGGACCTGTGATCTGGTCCTGGGACTGCCATTCAGTACCCACAGCCACTTGAGACAAGTCACAGCCTCTAAGATCTAAGACAGGGGTCAGGATCCTGGTCTGCAGAAAAACACTGAGAACCAAATGTGATCATGTGAACGGCTGTGCTCTGACGGGATACAGGGCTCTATATAGTTGTATCGTCATCAGATTGTCTCTCTCAAAAAGAAAGATTTTAAAGCTTCCAACAAAATGGCATTTTACGAGGAAGTCTGACAACACTAAATATAATTTAAAAACAAACACATGAACAAACCGCCTAGTAGTCTGGGGATCTTGAGTCCTGGTCTTTGCGCTGACAAAGAAGCGCCCTGGGAAATTTATGCAAGGCCTTTCCCCTCAGTTTTCTTGACTAGAAAACAGGGGATAGAAAATTTCCAAGAAATCTTCTAGGTCATGATTTTGTGAGTCTTTCAAACACCATTTAAAAACTATGTTTGTCTTTTACCGATAGAATAGAACATTATCTTGTAAAGCAATGCATGATTTTATTTGATAATTCCTATAAATTAGACTGTCATCTCCTTCAGAATTTTTGAATGGAAACAGATATACTGTTTTTCAAAATGTCAAAGTGCACATCAGGCTGAAACTGAAAAAATATCTTCCTCAAGGAAATTCAGCTGGAATCATGCAGGTGCATGTGTGTGTACGGATGTTCTCATACGTGTACGTGGGCATGGATGGTGGGGGCTGAACAGGAGGGCATGACTGATTATCTAGGCCATTCGAGGCTGTTACATTCATGTGATAGTTGGCTAGTGTTGTGTGAATATGAAGTTTGGGCTGAAGGGTAGCTACCAAATGGTTTGCAGTGATACAAAAATGAGAAATATTCTAGGAAGGTTTTTGATGTAAGAGTTTTGAGGTAAAAGGGATTTTCATTTATGCATTAAATGACAGAACAAGTACCAAATAAAAATATAAAACTTTCTAGTGATCTTTTAAAATAAATGCCTCAAAGTGAATTGCTTACATATGTTAGGCATTTGTAGAAAATATACAATGATAACGTCCTGGGTATTAGCTTCTTTTCTTTAGAGCCTCAAAATAGGTACTTCATAATTTTGTTTTAAACACAGCATCTACTTGTTTTCAGCTAATTTTAAAATGTTAAAATGTTACTCAAACAAAAATAAATGACAAAATAGGTCCACAAAAACAAAAATTTAGTATGATAATTTTATTTAATATTATTTCTTATAATTAGTTAAATATACATTCTCAAAGTCTAACCATTAAAATATTCTCCTTAAGCTAGCTCAACTCTTTTAAAAAATCAATTGTTTGAAATTTTTTTTTAAAGGTTGAGCTTTTTTTTTTTTTTTGGAGAGACAGAGACAGAGGGAGGGAGAGAGAGCATGGGGGAAGGACAGAGATAATTTTTTTTTAAGTTTATTTATTTATTTTGAGAGGGAGTGCAGAGAGAGGTTGAAAGAGACGGGGAGAGCTTTCCAGACTCGCTCTGCACTGTCAGTGTGGAGCCCAATGTGGAGTTTGAATCCACAAACCATGAGATCATGACCCGAGCTGAAATCAAGAACTGGACACTTAATCGACTTAGCCACCCGTGCGCCCCAGGGAGAGAGAGAAAATCTTAAGCAGGCTCCACGTTCAGCACAGAGCCCAACACGGGGCTCCATCCCACAAACCTGGGATCATGACCCGAGCCAAAATCATGAGCTGGGCGCTCAACCGACTGAGTCACCCAGGCTCCCCTGAAATTTAACTTTTGGTATTATGCCCTAAGTAGAGAAATGGAGACGTTGTCCTTAAAAAAGACCCAACTGCTGTCGCTTTAAGTACTTAGAAGGAAAAGTTGCTTACTTTGTCACAGACTCTGAGCCCGGCCTGAAATCCTGGGACTTGTCCTTAATGACCGACCGCTACAAAAGAAGAACAACAAACGGTAAGTGCAAACTCAGAACACAAGGCAGGTAATAGTGACAACTTGCCGAATGAGGAGAGAGCATGCTTGCTCTACATAAATGTCTACCAGCATAATGTATCCGCTCCTCCGGACAACCAAGAAGACAGTTCTCCAGATCATCTGAGAAGTTTTCAGGTATGTGGCAAAAAAAAAAAAAAAAAAAAGGGGCAGCTCCGAATCTGTCTAAACTACTCTAGAAATACCATATGGTAGGTATATCACTGAAGTTCTGAATTTATCTTTCAACGTTGCATCTTCCCTTCCTCATCCTTTGGGTATACTTCAGTATTTTCATAGTGATGATACTCATGGAATTCTATGTAAAATTTTGGATCTGAACACTCAATCTTCTACAAAACCTGTTCAGTACGTAGTTTATTAATGGCACCTTTGTGAAGAAAACAAATTAAGAGTATTTTCAGTGGTGCCAGATTATACTGTGATGTTAGATTGTTCCTCCAGAATTCCAGCATTCACTCCAAATGGAAGTGTATGGTGGGAAAATGGAGTTTGATCTGAGACAGTATTTTACAAACCAAGACAATGTTGCTATAAAATTGACTACAAATGTGTGTGTGTGTGTGTGTGTGTGTGTGTGTGTGTGTTTTAAACAGATAATTATATGTTATGGGAAGAATCCATTTAAAATTCACATAGAAAATATACATTGTTACTATGTTAAAGTTTTGGGTCATACACAAATGAAAGAGATCAACTATAGGTACCTAATTATTTAATTAAAAAAACCCTCAGAAACAAAAACCAAAATGAAATCAAAGAAAAGGAGCACAACCTTTTCTTTCAGTCTTAACGTTGTTTGAGTAACTACTGGCTTCCCAGTCTTCTCTTTTATGAGGATTGTTTTGCTTTTAAGATTTCCTCCCTCCCAATCAGATTTCTGCAAGATCATTCTTTAGCAAGATTTGGCACTGAGTATCTTAAAACAAGTGTTATTTTTTTCTTTTTTTTCAGTTAATTTATTTTTCAATTTACATCCAAGTTAGCACATGGTATAACAGTGATTTCAGGAGTAGATTCCTTAATGCCCCTCACCCATTTGGCCCATCCCCCCTCCCACAACTCCTCCAGCAACCCTTGGTTTGTTCTCTATATTTAGGAGTCTCTTATGTTTTGTCCCCCTCCCTGTTTTTATATTATTTTTGATTCCCTTTCCTTCCCTTATGTTCGTATGTTTTGTATCTTAAAGTCCTCATAGTGAAGTCATATGATATCTTAAAACTAAGCATTATTAATCATCAAGACTTCCAAGAGGATATTGTATTATATAGTAGTATTGCTATCTGTATAGCTTTTACTCAAACATATAATAAAAAACAAGCATAAATGAACAAGAAGACTTGGTGGGAAAAGGTGGACGTTGTAGCAAGTGACTCAGTTTCACAGAACAACCAAAGCACTAAGAACACCCTGATTTTTCCCCACCAGTGAAGATGATCTGATTAAAATGCGTTAGGGACAAAAAGTACAAATACATGAAAAAATTCAAATTCAAGGACTAAAGCAGATTCCAGAACAGTCTACCTGCCCACAACCCAACAGAGCAAGAAGCAAAGAAAACCATCAACATCTAAACTCAGAAAGCATCAATTATAACCGAATATCTTTAGTTTTTCTCCCAGACTTATGAAATAAATTCCAAACACAGCAATCAAATTAATTTTATTTTTTACTTGGTCTAAGTATTACTTCTATCTCTTTGCTCATGGCAAAATAAGCATCTTACCATATATATATATATGTATATACACACACACACACACATACACACAATGTATGCAATTTACAGTTATAGAAGTCTAGATTAAAAAGCTCCCTCAACATAACAGCTTTAATCAGAATTTGAACGTACTTCAGAGGCTGAGGAGAAATCAGACTGAATTGTGTATCGCTGTTAAGAAGTCAACGTTACTTTTAATTATTTGTTGTGACCCTGACATATGAGTAACAACCTATTGCCACATGCAGGTCTTACCAAACTTGTTTTTAATAGTCTGTTCATGTGAAATGGATGCAGAAGGTTTGTCTTGATTAGGTTTAGCACTGTCCCTGACCTCTTTCCTGCTATATTACTCTGCTACAGTAACTGGCACATTCAAGTCCTTCTTCATGATGTAAAGGTGGCTTAAATTGTGTTAAACCTCTGAATCCCAAGTTAATAGAGTCTCCACATTATAAAGTTTTAACACTTACTGAAGGACACTTATTTCATTAGGACGGACGTTCCACTTCTAAACACCTTTACTCACTCATTCCTTGGTCTCAGCAGCAGCACGCCACATGGGGAGTTACTCATGGAGGCAAGAAGGAGGAGGAAGAAGGTGTCTCTGTGAGTCGTTTTGTTTCATTTCCTTGTTTAACAAAAAAGCCCCAAGGCTGTAATACCATTGGCCAGTAAGCACCCCCACCATCAGCAAGGCCAGGGAGCCCGACCGCCCTTCTTTCCCTTCTGTCCACACACACCTCTCAGGTTGTTTTGTGACTCCGTGTCCTCTTCAAGGCACCCCTGATGTGGAGAGGAGGGGATGAAGAGAGGAAGATGAGCAAAGCAAAGGAGGTGAATGAAAGGACCACAGTCCAGGGGCTCCTGCTTCCCAGACCCTCACAGCGCCATAGTGAGGCTTTTAAAATTAGATGCAGTGAGACTTAAACATGAAAGGAATGATTAACATTATTAAGTGCCTCCACCGATTAAACGGAGATTTACCAAGAAGATAATAACTCATAAATAGCTTTGTAAGAGAAATGGGCCATGCAAACAACTCACCCAAATATTTCTGTATACTTGAAGAATGAATGTAAAATTAGGTGTAAGTGTTGAGTCAGTGTCTGTCTGTAGCACACAGGTGAGCTTTAAATAAGGCAACTTTATGGTATCCTACAGCTCTGTATTTATGTGTTTATAATACCTTCTGATATCTTCTACTTTGTTCATTTAATTAACATCTAGTCGTTTATTTATACCCACTTGGAAGACATTTTTTTAAAAAGAGAGAGGAAAACAGCTAGAGCTGGTGGCTAAATCCCAGTCTCGGTTTTCCATCATTAGCTTTCCATGTGGCCCGAGTACAAGCCATTTCCCTTTTCTTGGGGTCCGGTGTTTTTACTTGAAAACGCACAAAAGCGGCTCTGAATAAAAGCGTGATCTATCCTAGCACTATTCTTGTATTTTGCAGATGAGGAAATGGAGGCCCAGAGTCACCAAGGTTACAGAAGTCGCCTGAAGGCAACAATTCTGTTTCTTCAATCTGATTTAACACCAAAACTATTTTTCAAAGACAGTTTTGCTCAGAAACCTCGTACAGAAACACTTAAACATAGAATTACTCCAGGTGAAGTTAGGTTTGGTGGCTGGGAAAACCCTGTCTTCCCAGTTCTAGGGTTCTAGAGAGGAGAAATTATAGACCACAGGACTAAACAAGCTCTTCCTGGTTTCCTCCGTTGCTAAAATTCTGTTTCGAAGAGCACAATTTTATGATTTTATGTATTCCTATGAGATTGCTGTTGGTTCTTTGATTTTATTTAAAAAAATTTTTTAACGTTTTATTTATTTTTGATATAGAGAGAGACAGAGCATGAGAGGGGGAGAGGCAGAGAGAGAAGAAGACACAGAACCGGAAGCAGGCTCCAGGCTCTGAGCTGGCTGTCAGCACAGAGCCTGACGCGGGGCTCGAATCCACAAATGTGAGATCTGACCTGAGCCGAAGTCAGAGGCTTAACCGACTGAGCCACCCAGGTGCCCCAATTCTTTGATTTTAGAGTTTATTATTGATCATGTGAACTATATTTGATGCTGACTTATGCTTTTCCTTAAGCACAAAACAGTCCCGTGCATTAAGATGCAGTTTCCAGAAGTCTATAAAAACAAAAAGTGAAGATTTTCTTTTTGGTTCATGACTTGTAGTTTTGGGTTCTAATTGTGCCAGTTAGGAACAATGACAGATGTTTATGAAACCCCACTCTGAGCCAGGCACTGTGAGACGACCTGGGGGTACAAAGCTGAGGAGGCTAGAGGAGTTTATGGCCTAAAGGGGTACGTTCTGGATACAACCAACAAGGCTGAGGGGGATAAAACGTTGTGATAAAGGTAAAAAGGAAGTGTGTGGAAATAAAGGAACAGAAGCCTTGAATTGTAACTGGAGGTTTTTGAGAGGGATTTACAGAGGAGGGAGCACTTAGCTAGATCTTAAGAGATAAATTAAAATTCTGATAATTGGAGAAGCACAAAACGCTATACAGTTCAGAAAACTGGGTGAGCAAAGGTTTTGAGGATGTCTTCAGGGCAGCCTACTCAGAAGGGTGTTTTAGACGATGAAGGAAAGTAGGTCAGAATTCAGTTCAATCTTCAAGGTGTGTGTGGGATCGACATACACATTCATGAGACCTGGACTTTATAGGCAAATGGAGAGCTGACCAAGATTTCTGGGCTAGTAAGTCATACGACTTGATGTCTATGTTAGCAAGGTGTCTGCAGTACGTGGGTAAAAGGTGCATTAAAGGCTGGACGATGGAAGGGTGGAGTCTGCGGTAGGCGGGACGGGGGGGGGGGGGCTGTTTCATAGCAACATCCTTCCCACGCTCTTTCTTCTCAGTTCGCTCTTGAACAAAACTGCCATCCCTTAACCTTCTACCCTTTGTCCTTTCCATTCTCTAGAAAATTTCTGTTCTCATGGATTTAACCAGTATGTTTAGGCAAATGACTTCCAGGTCAATACCATGAAACCAGATCCAGATCTCGAGTTTTCTTCTAAATGACTTGGCAATAGCTAGTTTTCGGCAAATTTTGTAAACACAGCAGCTTCTGAAAACACACTTGGATGTGTAAATTTTCATCAGAACCGCCCTGCAAGTCTGAGTTTTCAGCAAATCTCTCCTGAGTTCCATAAATGCCTAAAAGATACCTGCAGGTGGCTGCTGCACACATACCCCAACTCTGTGAGTCTCAAACTGAGGTTCTTCTACATTTTTTTTATTTTTTAAATTTTTATTTATTTTTATTTTTGAGAGGCAGAGAGAGACAGTGCGAGCAGGGGAGGGTCAGAGAGAGAGGGAGACACAGAATCTGAAGCAGGCCCCAGGCTCCGAGCTAGCTGTCAGCACAGAGCCCGACGCGGGGCTCGAACCCACAAACCGTGAGATCATGACCTGAGCCGAAGTTGGACGCTCAACCGACTGAGCCTCCCAGGTGCCCCAAGTTTTTAAATTTTTCTGATGGAATATTTCTAGCTACCTCAGGGCTTTTGCACATGTGGTTGCTGTTGCTGCAAAGGTACCTTCCTGCCTACCTGGTGCTCTATCTACTCTTCACCACGCAGCCTCAGAGTTGCCCTTCGCTGTGCTCAAATTGCTTATATGTTTAGTTCTGTGACTCACTAAGTATAATGACTTTTACTTATTAGAGTATAACTCTTTAAAAAATTTTTAATACTTTTTTTATAGCTGCTAAAAGTCATTAATTTAATTTACTGATGTTTCATTTGTAATTATATAATTAAGCACAGTAGGTAACACATTTTCTAATAAAAGAAAAGTAAATGAACATGTCTCACTCCCAGACGCATCTAATGGCAAAGACCACTACAGACATGTCTGTAAAATTTGCAAATAAATCATTCCTCAGCCAATGTTCAGTAAATTGTTTGCTTTTTTTTAAAAATATAATTTATTGTCAAATTGGTTTCCATACAACACCCAGTGCTCATCTCAACAAGTGCCCTCCTCAATGCTTATTTTTGAAATAAGCGCAAGCTTATTTCAGAGACAGAGCGCAAGCAGGAGAGGGGCAAAGAGAGGGAGACACAGAATCTGAAGCAGGTTCCAGGCTCTGAGCTGTCAGCACAGAGCCCGACGTGGGGCTTGAACCCACGAACCATGAGATCATGACCTGAGCTGAAGTCAGACGCTTAACCAACTGAACCACCCAGGCGCCCCTAAACTATAACTTCTATGAAAGTTGGAGGGGCGAGTTCTGTCTAATTTGCCATTATACCATCCAGTGAACATCACCACAGTGCCTAGAGAAACAGCAGGCATTCAATAAGTATGTGTTAAAGGAGTAAATAATGAAGATGCCAAAGGAGCGGAGGAGCGAGGACAGGGATTACGGCTGCGGTGGGAGCCAGAAGAACGTGGGAGGGAAATGACCAAAACCTCCGGTGGAGGCGTCCGCTGTAGGAAGAAGGGGGCTTCCTTCTTTATCTGAAAGCAGCTGGAGAGAGAAGGTGAAATTACAGAAATACAGAGAATGTAGAGATGAGAAGCAGAGAAAATTCATGTTGGAGGACTTCTCTCAAAACCAGCTTGGAGCGAGAGGATGGGGCTTAAGGAATGTGAACATTACTGTGACTGAGCGTGTACAGAACGCGGCAGGGAGTCAGCCAGGAAGAATGGAAAAGATGATCGAGACCATGGGCCTGACTGAGGCTGGGAGTCGCAACCATGACACAGAGACAACTAAGACAAGACTTTCCTCGTCAATGTAAGATGGGGAGCTAGTTTACCCCTGGGGCCTGGCCACCGGTAAGTCACACACTCCAAACACTATACATGTATCAGATTATCAAACTGCTACACAATTGTGGCTTCCAGGCCCTTATTCCCTGGTGGTCTAAGCAATCCGATTTGGAGAGAATGAAAAATGATTACAGATATCCAGGGAGGCAGGAAACATCAGAATACCACTCACTCTCTCTTTTATAAAGCATTCCTGCAAGCTAAAGAATCATTAGGGTCATTCCCCTCCTCTTCCGGGGCTGAACTATTTGCTAGAGATAGGAGATTAGGGAAGGAAAGTGGGGAGACTCCTGGAGACCTAACAGTTTTGTGAAGTCCATCGCACCCAGCCCTCTCTCCACCACGGAACATCGGCCGTGTGATCACCATCACTGTGGTTCGACCTGGAAGATGCATAAATACCTCAGCAAAACTGCTCCTATTGTCTGTCTGATCCTTCTATCACTCAGTTAACATTCACTAGATACCTGGCTTTGCACTGGATGCCTGGGATTCAGTTCTGAACAACACAGTCCTTGCCTTCAAGGAATGTTTGGCCTTTGTATTTTCATCCAGAGAGGAAGAAAGAAATAGAAGAAAAATTCAGATACATGAGCCACGCTAGAAGTATCTTTGTCTGACCTCCTTCTTCATCTTTATTATAAAGACTTAATAGGTTTAATGAAAAAAGTAAGTACTTTTAAGAAAATTTCAAAATACAACTGATCTTCATTATTTGTGGACTGCCTATCTGTGAATTCACATCCTCACTACAGTTCACTTGTAATCCCAGATCAATACCTGTGGGGCTTTTATATTCATGAATATGTGCACACGTTCAGGGTGGTGAAAAATTTAAGCTGCTTGATGCACACAATCTCAGCTGAGGTTGGAACACTAGAAACTTCTAACGCTTTGGCATGTTTCAAATGTTCTATTTCAGTTCTCATACTGTAAGCAAGTATCCTTTTTGTGGTCTATGTTTTCCACATTTTTGTGTTTTGCTGGCGGTTCTGCTATTTAAAATGATCCCTAAGCAGCATGTTGAAGTGTTGTCCAGTGTGACTAAATGCAAGAAGGCTGATGTGCCTTAGATGAAATACATGTGTCAGATGAACTTTGCTCAGGCACAAGCTATAGCACTGTTGGATAGGAGTTCAATTTTAATGAATCACTAATATATATATTAAATAAGGTGTTTTTACACAGAAACATATATAAACTAGGTTATATGTTGGTTGGCTGATGAAAATGTTGTGACCAGTGGTTCACAGGAACCTAATCAGGTATTTTCCCTAGGAACACTGGTTCAGTATTCACCAATTCAGTGTTGGTGGTGAAATCAGAGAACGTAACTACTACGAACAAGGAGAATCCACTCTATGTTTTTCAGTATGGCTTCTGTGTATCCACGAAATTGCTATTTTGCTGTTCTCTGTTGCTACCTTCTCTCAGTCCTGACATATCTATGAAGTTTTGGGGAGCTCTGTCTCACACAAATCATAATCATTTATTGTGAATATTCTCTATGTAAAGCTCTAAGGTCAGGGACTTCGGAGGGAACAGCACTATTGAAAAGTTGATTCCCATTGGTTTCACACAGCTATGTGTAATGCTTTACAGGCTGCTGTAATGCGTCAGGTCAACTTGAAGTTTATATATCCAGAGACCAAGGGATCTGAAGTATTATGTTATTCTTCCAATAAAGCTGGAAGAACATTCGCTAGCAAAATTCCATAACTCGTGTGTCTCCCAGGGAGGCTTTAAGAAATGTAAAGGAGTATCTACCATAAATTAGCATGCTTAGTGTAGGATCTGGCACAGGGATTTTTATACAAGTGCCCCCAGTGATTCTGAGGCCTAGAACTTTGAGAACTATATCTGGCATATATCAAATTGGCAATCTGTTGGGGTAGGGGAGCTCAGGACTAAGTTTTGACTTGGGTGTCTGAAGCTTACTTCATGAGTATAGCTTAGTGACCAGTCAGTGTGGATCATGGTAATCTCCTCCCTTTCTTGCTTTCTTCCCTTCTTCTAGTTTGAATCTTGATTCTTACCAACCCTACCCATCAAGGATTTCGATTTCCCTCCTGATAAACAATATTAAACAGACACACCAAGGCTGGGTCTCATAATTTAGTGAGGGCAAATAATTGGGCGCTGAGGTTGCAGGTGATAAATGTCATAAGAGACAAACAAAATGCCATGAGATTATGGGGGAAAAAGGTTTCTCTGGCCAAGTGCAGGTTCTGGGCAGTCTGTCTGCAGTCCCGTCTAAATGAGTGATTTCTTATTCCTCATCATTTCACTATGTGCATATATGCATACATATCCATATTCGTTTGAGCAAAATTGTTCAGTGATGTTGCTTTTAACTTTGCTCTTTACATCTTTTTAGGAGGTTTATAGCCATTACACCTGAGCACAAATCATACTTTTAACAACATTTGTAATGTAAAATTTATTACATGGCATTTGTGGTAATTACAAAAGTTGTGATACATAATGTGACCCAGGGGAACCTGAGTAGCTCAAGTGGTTAAGCGTCTGGGTCTTGGTCTCGGCTCAGGTCACCACCTCTTGGTTTGTGAGACTAAGCCCAGTATTGGGCTCCCCACTGACAGCATGAAGCCTGTTTGGGACTCTCTCTCTGTCCCTCCCCAACTCGTGTGCGCATGCATGCACATGTGCACGCTCTCAAATAAAAACTTTAAAAACATAACAAAAATGTGACCCATTCTACAAGATTGTTCATATGGGGAAATTCAATTTGAAATGTAATTAACGCTCATGCTCAACTGCCAGTGAGTTTAAGGACAGGACAATATACAGCCTCATCATCTTGGTCTAGGCACATTTTCTACAGTAATCTTGGGAATGACACTGCTTTCTAGTCAGTCACTGCAAGACGGCACCACTTGGGCAGAGAACACTTTCTTACAAAAAAGATGTCAACACTTGGGAGGCCTACCAAACATTCTATGTCCTTTGTGTAAAACACAGAGGTGTGTAACAGAGGTCACTACTGCAGCATCCCCATGGTGATGGGGAAACAAATAGGGGTTAAAAAAAAAGACAAGACTCATAAAGCACAAAAAAGGTCTGTGAAAGAGTGATAAAAGCAAATCTGTTTCAGGGTACTGAATGGAGGTTTTGTGTGGATAAAAGAGACTTTTAAATAAAAAAAACATTTCTTTCCTTTGTATGTCAACTAAAGGAGAACTGTGTTAAAATTAGAGACCATTATTATTGGGACTGCTGTGTAATAACAATATTAGCATACAGTTAATTTCTAAGGCAAAGGAAATAAATGGTAGTCAAAGGCTATCAAAGTTTAAGTGAGACATTATATATATACTCGTGTTGAGTGTCACCATAGCTGGATACATCTTTATGTGAAGTTACTGTCTATGAGTAGTCTATAACTCCATATAGCATATAGGCATATACCTTGCCAGAAACGGAAATAATGAAGGCAAAATTTCACTAACAGGACCTTAAAATAAGGAGATTTGTAATTTAAGGGAAAAAAACCCACATATGTAAATAACAATATTTTATATAATACATGTATGTATGTAGGTATATATATATTACAATAGGGCAGTAGTTCTCCACTGGAGGGGACGATTTTGTCCCTTGGGGGAAGTCTGGCAATGTCTGGGACACATTTTTGATTGTCACAACTGGAGAGATTAGGTTTCTGGCATCTAGTGGATTAAAGGATAGAGGCAAGGGATGCCACTAAACATCCTACAATATACCACACATTCTCTCAAACAAAGAGTTATCTGGCTCCAAATGCTAGTGTGCCAAGGCTGAGAAGCCCTGGAGTACTTGACAAAACACAAGAAGACGGGCCGAGTTACAGTATCAGAGAACTTGAGAAAAAAGGACATGCTGGTTGTTGAGTCACAAGACAGGGTGACTGATAATAATCAATTCTGCCAGTATCTAAAGGACAATTTACAACCTGGAAGTTCTCCCAACAAAATCTTACACATTTTATTAATTTTATTAAAATAAAATTTTATTTATTTATTTTGAGAGCTTGTGAGGGGGGAGGGGCAGAGAGAGAGAGAGACAGACAGACTGACAGATAGACAGAGACAGAGAATCCGAAGCAGGCTCCACACTGTCAGCACAGAGCCTGACATGGGGATCAAACTCATAAACTGTGAGATCATGATCTGAGCCAAAATCAAGAGTCCGATGTTTAACCGACTGAGCCACCCAGGCACCCCAGCAACTTACATATTTTGGATCCGTAAAGATTATTAGAGGGATGTTACTGATATTTAGGTTACCTTTTGAAAATATCATCATGAAGAGCAAAGGGAAACACCATATTATTCTATCAAACAATGCTTAATGTCACAGTAAGAGTAGTGGGACAAGTGACACGTTGGCCTGACTGAGAACAGCATCACTTACTTTTTATTTTTTATGTATCTCATCATTCAAAGATTGAATGCTACATCTCGCTTCTCAGAGTCATGAAGGAACGTCCTACAAATTCTTACCAATGGTTTCCTGGAACCATTATGAAACCTTTATTGAATTTATATTATTCTCTACACTGAGTTTTCAATGGAAGATCTGCGTAAGAAACTGAAAGGTGACAGAGGACAGTCTCAGGGACTCAAATCAGGTGAATCATCAGTGGGTTGCTAAACTGGAAAACAATTTTGCCCTTATGTAATTTTGTGTGAATTTGAAGTAATGGGAGTTAAGAAGACATCAAGGATATGACACATTCCCCACACTAAGTTTTGGGGTGGAGGCCGCCAGGGCACTCTCTCACGGCCCCTTTGTTTTGGGCCGCTGGCAAGGATCGGAGGTTCTGGCCCCAGGCTAGATCGGCTGAGAAGCCAGGCTGTCAGCTGCTGGGGGTGAGAGAGTCCTGGAACCACGGAGGGAGACCCCCCCCAAAGAGCGAGCAACATAGCTGCTGAGGGCAAGGGAGGCCGCAGCGTCTGAGGCGAAGGTGTAAAAAGGAGAATGAGTAGAGAAACTGGTCAGCAGACCTAAAGGTCAAGGCCATATGGTTTCTTTTCAGGGTAAGAGAGATTTTGGAGGCTTTTAGAGTTTCTCCGTGTAGAACACTTACAAACGTTACTTTTGAAAGCAGAGTCTGTGGGCGTGAGGTGACTCACACTCACTATGCTGTCACATCATCAGCGTCCACTTGCTTTCTTAGCGGGACATGTTCTCTCTGCAGGCTAACAGAAAATTTTCAAATGGTTTTTAATCGTTTTTAAAATTAATATTTTTCTCAAAATAGTTATAAGGTATTAAAACAAATTATAAAGAAAAATACACAACAGTATTGTCTGCACGGAGATTCTTCAGGGGGCACAGATAAATACTTTGGTGTTAAATTTACTTAAGATTTTGATTTCATTCTCTTCAGATGAAGGAAGAAACCTTTAAACATTCCTGAAGTTTTAAAACAAATCGAAACGTAAACTAATTTTTATCTATTTAATATAACAAATTAGAGATACATCAACTGTATTTTGTTTGATAAACAGAATTAATAAAGTTAGAAAAAGACATAAATTGATATTAGCAATAGGAAGGAAGTCATATTATGATTGTATTTTCAATGATTTCGCATATACTAACTAACTTTTGGGTATCTGAAAAAATCTGCTTCAACATACCAAAAATAACCACTGTCTATTATAAACATGTTGGATTTAACATAACAAAACTATATTATTTCTGTGGTTTAAAATAATTCAGATGCACTCCTGGTACAAGGATCAGTAAATGGAAATTTTCCTTTTCTGTATGAAGTAAATTTTTGAAAATAGTGACATATAGCATACTTAATCCAGGCTTAATGAATTGTCTGGGTTTGGGACGAAGAGGAAAAATGAAAATTAGAGATTCTGTAGATGAAGACAGACACATGCACACTGAAGGCAACTAATTTCCTGCCTACTATCTTTCTGAGGGGCTGACAGAATTATCAATACAAGATTTTGTGTGTGTTGTATGCTTGGCTGGAAGGGGTATTACCATGGAGTTACCTGATGCTTTTGGATTTTCTGTTTTGCTTTGGACTAGACAAGAAGAAAGTTGTTCCTCAATAAAACTGGAGTATGCACTTTGGTTTAGGGGTCAGGACTTTTGAATAAGCCCAGCTCATTCTCACTGATTCTAGATGCTCAGTAAAATACTGAAGAGCTTCTCCTGGGAGGAGCTGAGCTATAATGGATATTTTTAGTATTATCCTGAAATAGCAAAAACTAATAAATATTATTCTTTTAATGAGTTTTTAGAGAAAGACAAAAACATTACAGTAATTTCTGTACACTGACAGAAATAATTTAACATTCCTATGAATAATTATTACTATACACCTGTCATTTGTACAAAAACTTACTTGGTTGTGTCAATGTTGAAACATTCATAAATGTAGAAGTAGAAAATACTTCTCTGCTTTGGGTTTCATTTTTAGGGGGAAAAAAAGCATTTCCAGAAATTAAAAAAAGGGGCATTTTAGGAATTCAAAAAAAGAAAATTGGGCATTTCAGTACCTTGATTAAGTATGATCCTAGTTTCATTGAAAAGAACAGACATGAATAAAGATATGCATGCTCACCTGTGTGGACAACATTTTTAACAGGATATGGAAGAAATTGTTGGCATGAACACGAATATTAGGCAGACAGAGGGGTTTCATTTTTCATTTATACTATTTATACTATTTTTTATTGGTTAACTTTTTAAAACTATGAGCATATATTACTTTTATAGTAAAACAAATTAAGTTATTAAAAAATTTTAAAACAGGAATTTTAACAACTTTTCTCTCCAAATAAATGGATGACATAGGTTAATGATTAGGCTAGTAAAAATACAAAGCCTAAGAAAAAATAAGGTCTAAAATACAGACACAAATAAATCACGGTTGTCAGAACTATTTTTTCCAGGCCTCTCAGCTTCTTCTTTCCCCGCAAGTACCAATACTCTTCCTTCTATTGTGGCACATTCACACATCATGATAAAAATGTTCTGGAATGAGCCCGAGGCAAACACTGTCCTCTCACTCTCCTGTGGAGACTCTCTGGCCGATCACGGAGAGTCCCCACCTCAAGGCCGGTGCCCGCCTCCCGCCCTGGGAGAGCCAAACGCCGCCATCACACACGGACGCTGAAGTGAGCCAGATGGAAGGCTGGAAGGTACCTGGGCCTCCAGCAACAGAACAGGTGCGCTCCACTTGGAAGGACTTCCAGATCCAGCAGCTGCCAAGCTATTAGAAGGTACAATTTGAACTCTTGTTCCATAGTTTGAATAGAGATAACTTAGAGAAGGAAGAAGACTATTGAGGAGGTTTTCTTTTTTCCTTAAAAAGTACAGAGAATACAAATCTAAAAACTTCCACATGAAGATGGGTCCCATGAAGCAAACATAAAATAGGAGTGTAAAAACCAATGTGACGAAACATGGCCAGCTGTGCAGGTAACTGCTGTCTGTACTGCTGCCTAGGTGGTGGGGACGAAAGGGCACTAGCCTGAGAGCATCGAGACCCAGCTCCTAATTAGGAGTCATTCTGAACAAAACTCTTAGAACTTTCTGGATCTTGACTTCCTTATCTGTACAATGAAGGACCTGACTAAGGTCACCGTGGATGATCTCTGAGGTTCCTTCTATGTCACCAATTCTGTAATCCTCGGAACTCAGGACCTTCCCCACTCCAATTCTAAGCACTTATCAGAGGCTACTTTTCATGTTCTTCTTTTTAGACATATCTTCTATATGATAATAAATATAAAACTTGCACATGAAATTAAAGGTCTGATAGAATCTGTGGCAGGATCTTGATAAAATCAAACCATATATATTCTGATAAAGGGACTCAACTGAAGCGAGGCAACAATGCCAGGTGCTGAGGAAACCTGGTCACACATTTCTCAAGGGCTGGCTGTCATGACTCAGAGCGTACCCAAAGCATTTTGATTACCTGGACAACGTAACTGTTTCTTCTTTTTACATAAGCATACACCATTCCTGATACTTTCTCGCACAGGGAAAGTAAAACATTATCTAACTATACACCTGTTACATTCCTAGGAGGAAAACCATGTAGGACTCTATTCTAACACAAGGATTCAGACTGAGCAGATATAATCACGTTCTTCAACCAAAGAAACCTATGCTTCTTCAACTCTAACGGCCATCTGAGTTCCCTCTCACCCATGAGGACTTTTCTACTCTCCTGCTCACATGGAGTCTTATCCTCTGCAACTTCCTTGCTCTACCTATTTTTACGTTTTTAAATGTTTTACTTTGCAAGTCTGCATGGTCCTTGAGATCTATGAGAACTAGAATTTCGGCAGCTGTGGGATTAGCCTAAGGCTGACCTCAAGGGTCAAGATGGATATCTGAAGGATTACTCCGCTGGGTTATAAATATAAAGGTATACATGGGGGCACCTGGGTGGCTCAGTCGGTTAAGCATCTGGCTTCAGCTCAGGTCATGATCTCATAGTTTGTGGGTTTGAGCCCCGTATCGGGCTCTGTGCTGACAGCTAGCTCAGAGCCTGGAGCCTGCTTCTGATTCTGTATCTCCCTCTCTCTCTGACCCTTCCCTGATCATGCTGTCTCTGTCTGTCTCTCAAAAATAAATAAAAACCATAAAAATAATTTAAAAAATTTAAAGGTATACATGAAGCATGGAGATCAGTCAGGGAGAGGAAAAGTCACACAATACTTTTTGATGCAGTGATTTTTCTAAGTGGAGGAGTAGGGACAGAGGAAGTGAGAACTGGGGATTCTGAGAAGCAGGTAAGAGGTCTGTATCCATAGGAACACAGGTGCATCAGGAGGAGGAAGGAGCAATACCAACTTCTCAGGCAGCCGGTAAGAGCAGACTTAGTTCAAGGCTACTGCGCACAGACGTGGGGGTTGAGTAACCCCAATTTCAAAGGTCAGCATGACGTGGAGTCAGGGACACAGGAAGTCACTAGAAGTACAGGTCATGTCTTTCATAGCATCTCTCACAGTTCTTGACACAGACTACAAATATCATGAGCTGTTACAATGACTCCTTGAGCCCGTGTTTAAATGCCTTTGTTGCATTAAATGTCTTTCGGTTGTAAATGTACATTAGTATCTCCCTAAATTCTTAACTCTGGTGCTCATTTCCAAACAATGCATAGTATTACACATGTAACATTTGCTCAGATGTCTTACCAACCCTCTGAACTGTATCCCCTGTTGTCCCCATACTGTCACAGACAACCATCGCCACATGTCCCTGCAGCATTTGAAACTGGCGCTTTACTTAGAAAACTTTTTTTTCAGTTCTTTGCAGCACAGGCTGTTTGTTCTTATGTTACCCAACCATGAATCCCAGGGGCCTGGAGTTACCACTGGCCCCCTCTTAGCTCTCTGTTGCTAATTTTAGGCTACTATACTTTTTTTTTGGTAAAGCAATTTCTATGCAATTGTGGGGCTTGAACTCACAAGACAAGAGTTACATGCTTTACCAACTGAGGCAGCCATGCGTTCCAAAGGCTTATGCCTTCAAAACACTCCTCCTGGGATGCCCTGACACGTGGCTACACTGCTCCCTATTTGTCTTCGTAGCTATTGTTTTCAGACCTTGTGGTCACTCTAACACAACACTTCTCAGTTTTGGCTGCATATCAAAATAATCTGGAAAGCTTCTGAAATCTACCCTGCTGAGATCCCCCTACAGAGCAATTAAATCACATCGTCGGTATGGCGACAGGTATCAGTATTTTTTGTTTTAATTTCTTAGGTGATTTCAAAGTAAGGCCAAGGGTGAGACAGCTGTTCTAACATAAGAATCAAGGACTTCAGCTCCTGGGTCACCAATGTCCCCTTCATCCCAACCCTTATAACCGTTCTAGAATTTTAAAATCTGAGAGAACAACCTATCCACCACTCTGGGTCCTAGTTCCTTGATCAACTCAATTTTTACAATGTGTCCTTCAATTTTCCTCAGCTCTTATACATGCTCTGTGAATTTATCATAACTTTAAGTTGTCTGACATCTGAAATATTAAATAAGCAAAAGAGTATGTGGGTTTATAGGCCATAGTTCCAACTTTTAAAAAAAGGATTCTATTTTTATTATTCTATTTTTTTAATGTTTATTTATTTTTGAAAGAGATAGAGGGAGACAGAGTGTGAGTACGGGAGGAGCAGAGAGACTGGGAGACACAGATTCTGCAGCAGGCTCCAGGCTCCAGGATGGCAGCACAGAGCCTGGGGTGGGGCTTGAACTCACAGACTGTGAGATCATGACCTGAGCCGAAGTTGGACACTTAACTGACTGAGCCACCCCGGTGCCCCTTGAAGATTTTATTTTTAAGTAATCTCTACAATCAATGTGGGTCTCAAACTCACAAACCCACGATCAAGAGTGGCATGCTCCACCGACTGAGGCAGCCAGGCACTCTCAGAGTGTTTAGCGCATGACACTCTGCCTCCAGGTGGGCCATGCCCGGCCTACTGCAACCTTGCAGAGAACCCTGCTTTCTAAGTGGGCCAGTCTTCTGATTCTGCATCCTTTTCAGTATGGCAGATCCCCGCCCATGTTGTGTCTGTCACTCTGGTGACTCTCTTAACAACAATATCAAGTCTCCTACTCTCTTGTGCTTTATCACATTCACAACTGCCCCAGTCACGTATCAAACCAAATATGCCTCCTCCACTGCTGTTGCCCGCGTGCTGACACTACTGAAGAAAAAACCCAACTACCCAGAATTATGCCACCTACATTTTCAGAGTTTACTAAGAGCAGCTCTCAGCACTACTCAGGAACCTCTCCAGATGTCCCAGAGCTCCGTGCCTACTATCCTTTCAGGTATTCTAATTCCTAACTCCTGTGACCCTCACTTTTGAAGTGGCCCTCTCTTCTGTTCTGGAGAACATAATGATGACCTTAATTTCTAGACTTCCACTCTATCAACATATCTGTATCCTCACTGACGTTGACCTGTCTCAGAAGGGCACTGCTCTGAGTTCAGCCTTGCTGACACTTTGGGACAGATAATCCTTCGGTGGTGGGGGAGCTGTCCTGCACATTCTGGATGTTTAGCAATATCTATGACCTCCACCCATTAGATGACAACAGTCTCTTCCTCCATGAATATATTTGGAAAACTATTTCAGACTCTGCCAAATCACCCTAGGTTGAGAACCACTGCTCTAAGTCAAGACTACTTATCAACCTGTCTTTCTGATAAAAAAACTCCTGCTTCCTCCAAGATCTATGTGTGCTTTCTTTATCTATTTGTGACCTAACCTGTCCATTGTTTTTGTCTCCTTAGTATACAGTTTTACACATCACTCCAGTATTTAAAAAGTCATTCGTGGAAGTGTGTCACCCTCCAGACACCGTGGGACCTTTTCCTTTTTTTTTAATTCCATTCCTGAAAATGACCTCCATGAGCTCCCTTGCTGAGGCCCACTCTCCTCTTCAATCCTCGTCAGACGAGTTCTCAATCATGGATACTTCCGCGCACGGGCAGGGCTTCCTGGTTACCAAGTGCTCAGGCTGCCTGCCTGACTGGCTGTTTCTGACGTTACTGACTCTATCCTCCTTGAAACTTTCTTCTCTCCTGGTGTCCAGGGCACTTCTTTTTTTCTGGTTCTTTCCTTCCGCTTCGATTATTTTTTTAGTGTCTCCTTTTCCTCAGATTCTCCCTTAAACATCAGTTTTCATTTGGGATTCTGTCCCTGGCCTTTCTCTCAAAACTCTACAGCATTTTTTCCCCCTGGGCTTTCTCCTTCATTGCAAGCTTCAACTCTTCAGTTGGAATACAACGAATACACTAACTCTTCCCCCTGTGATCTGAAGCCCTACCTTCCGCCTGATTCCAGTCCTACACGTCTGACTCCCTAGGGAATATGTCTGCCTAGGAGCACTACACACACCACTAACAGATCCAGATCCCTAAACCTGAACTCACCACAGTCTCCTTTTTACCACTGACAGTCTCCAGGCCCCCAAATCTTCCTTACTCTTTCATTATTTCCATGGTACCACCCTCGATTCAGTTGTATAATAAGCCAGGGCCTTAGCACAATCCTAGATTCCAATTGCCCTAATCATAATCAAACATAAAATCCTGTCAGTCATACCTTATGCCCTCCCTTCTTTTCCCCACTAGTTCAGGCTTTTATATTTTATTTCAATGGTTCCTAGCGAATTTCCCTGACCCAGGTCTTCGACACCTCTAATCCAACACTGTGTTGCCACTGGAATGTATTTTTAACAGACAAATCTGTCCATGTCCCTCCCTGGATTACCTCCTCTAGAGGATCCCCTCTGTCTGATGGATTTACAACCTAAGCATCTCAGCAGAGCACAGTAGGCTCTCCATGGACTGGCTCTTGGATTTCTCCTATCTTTCTCTCCATTAGACCCCTCAAACATAACCATACCATATCACAACTTTCTCAGGTTGTTCCCTCTACTAGAATGTTTTTTCTAAGATCATCTACCTAGCATACACTTTCTCATCCTAGAAGCCTCAGCGCAAGCATGAGCCTGGCTGAGAACTCTTCCGGGACTCCCAGGGCACCTTCAGAGGGTTTCTTCCTGTGTGTTCCCAATGCACAGCGCACACAGCTTCCTTACAGTTCCTGTTTCCGCGAAGACTGACAGAATGCCCAGCATGGAAATAAACGCTCAATAAATATAGGCTGAATGATTAAATGACACATGGACAGATTCAACTATCAAAAAACTCTATCAGGAAGAATCATGACTCTATCATGACATGGTGGTATTTGTACAAATATATGTCAGTTTAAGGAGTCAAGACGTAAAGTTTTAAGTTTAATAAGTAATATGCATAACAGTACACTGCTTATTTAACTTTTCTACAGAAGTACTACTAACATCAAAAGAATGGCCTGATACCCCTGGGGGATCTGATGGCACAGGCTGAAAGAACGACATTTCTCGGGCTGATATATCCATTTTCTTTTTTAGCTTGAAAACATATTGAATTCCTAGCAAGTAAAAGAAATGCTCCAGGAAAACAGAACATGTTTATTCTGTGGGCTCCGAGACCTCTAGTCCGACTGTGTACCCTCAGGCAAGGTGGGGGACAGGCCTGCACAACATCAGCATGAAAACTGCACCACGCTTAAAGTCACAGCTTCCACTCGGGGTCCTTGCCCCACTGCCCGGGCTGTGACCTGAGGTCTATTTTCGTCCCTCTGAGCCTCCTCAGTTTCCTTATCTGAAAAATGGGTATAGTGACACTATGATAATAATGATGAGATTTGCCTTATATATTTCATAATGTAGGTCCCAACATTAAAAGAGATAATAATGAAAGCCATAAAGGCTATAAGCATGAAAAATAAAGTAGTATTTTATCTAGAGAGCAAAAATTACAGCTCAGGTGCAATCCATATTCTTGAAAACATTTACCTTTTGAAGTGCTGAAGGTTTTTCCAGTTTGGTTTTCTCCTTTGGGGGTAAAGGGGAAGATCGCTCCTTTATCTCTGGAGGCAGTTCTTGATACAGTGCTGGAATTGAACAAGGAATTCATGTCACAAACTGAGGAGCACTCACCCAGGGGAAAACAGTGAGTGGGGGCAGATTTGGAACTAAAGATATTGGTATTCACTTCCTTGGTGTAACAATAAGCTGCCTGGCACTTAATATATAGGCAATTTACAGCTGCACACAGGAGTTTTCAAACGAGCATAATTTATGATTGGAAAGTTTTAATCAGCAGGACCTCATTTTATCGTAATTCACATTCAACAGGAGCCTGCTATATGCAAGGTTATCTGCTAGGTACTGGAGGAGGAGATAGACGAACAAAAGACAGTCTTTGCTCTCAAGGAGCCTACGATCTGGTCAGAGACAGATATGTTCACAACTGTAACAAAAACCAGAATATGTCATTGTTCAAAAAAGAGACAATAAAGACAGATTCAGATGTGGATGGCATAGCCTCAACGCAAGAAGCAGTAGGTATGTCAGACTCTGAAGAGTAGGTAGGATTTTGCAGGCAGAGGTAAGGAGAAAGAATAATCTGGGAAGATGGTCTGAAATAAATGAGCATGGGGCTAGGGCTATACAGTATTAAATCTGTTCACAGTGTCGAATCTCAGATTCTGATAGTCTAAGATTATAATTTACATAACCTATTTAATCTGCACACGGTGTCGGCTCTAAAAAGTTATGTGGGAATTTTAAAGGACTAAAAAGAAAACGTGTTTCAGTTAAATGACAATCCTGGGCAACTCTGAATTGAGAGAAATTGGTAAAATATACCTGGTTGAAATTCTAAAATTATAAGAAATATTAATTGGCTTTGTGCATGGGTTGATTTTATTATTAGGTTTCTTTCTCGTTCATTGGAAAGGATGTGAGATGTCATTAGGTAAAGCTGTTCATGTTTTTCTTTCCAGTGGCTTAAAATACAAAAGGAGTAAATTCTTTATAATAATGGGGTATTTCTATTGTGTTGTTCTCTTAGAGGACGTGGCTTTCAACTGAATGGTTGGTAGAGTCTGTCCGCATATATACACTCCCCTAGAGCATTTGCTTTGCATATTGGGCTTCAGATCAAGATAAAGGACAATTTCTCCTGCTATTTTTAGAGTGGAATATGCCACTGACAGTTTTTTTTTTCCCACTAATGTTAAAACTGAGCAGGTGAGTTTTTGTTAAAGTCAGGTATAAAGTAGGATAAAAGGGAAAAGAAGATAACCCCTGATGAAGTGAGAATTCAATCATTATATTCTTGGGTTTTCTGAGAATTTTTGTGTGTTCTGGACTTTAAAAGGCTTTGTCAAGAGCAGTGACTGAGGCCAAAAGCAAATACCAATTACCCTGGGATACAAGAAGGAATTACAGCAGTCAAAGGATGGTCACTCCTTGGAACAAGGAATTAATTTCTGCATACAGCCATAAACCACCACTGGACTGTGCTTCCGAAGTCTCACTGCGGTTATTATGGAACAGAAACCAATTGTAATGGGCTTTTAACCCACTGTGGATCACGTATCTATAGCCTCTCAAGATTCGTAAGCTTAAGAGGTTATTTCTGCAAACTGATGAGATTCCAAAGTTAAAACATCGAATACCATCCTGCCTGGAAATAAATACATCAAGTGGAAAACAATAGTTTAAATATTTCCACTTGTGTCTAGAAGAAACAATGGATTATAATATCTAGTTAAAATCACAGACATACTGCAGAGTGACTGTCATCGTGCAGGCAGCTCTCTTGACTGGAAAATGGGAGTCAGTCCTGCCAAACCGGCACTGTGGATCTAGAGGGAAAGCCGTCACTGGGAAGGAGGAGGACCTGGGACAGCTGAGCGGATCTGGAAGTTACAAGCACTGAGCTTATGAAAAATGACTGGGAATTAACCTGTGTCCTAAAACTTCTTTCTTCCACACTCTCTTAGGTTTTCTCCACTGTGTACCCTCTTTTGAACATTAAAAACAGTTTTAAGAGCTATCAATCATCCACTGCTCACAGAAGAATTACAACAGTGGTATGGAGGAAATTAAGAATTTTGTTATGAGGGAGAGAGGTGGGTACTTTTTGAGACACTTAGCACTTCTGAGGAGAGGACTTTGCTGAAAGCAGCAGGGTAGCTGAGGGAAAGAGCTGCAGAGACTGGGAGCCCGGGATAGTGAGGAAGGGGGGCCCTGGGAAGTACCGAGGTGCAGACAGGGGAGTGAGAGGGGGCAAGAGAAAAGTTAATTTCATTTGCGCCTAGCCCTGCACCAGGCACTCATGGAAGAAACTATTCTTCCCCTTTTCCTTCATCTCTTTTGCTCTCAAAATTCAGAACTTACATAAGGAATCAATAGTACTTTTGTTTAGTCAGTTTAGGTTAAATGGGGCCTTGCAGATTAGCCTGAAAGTCAACTGTTATTTATAATAATTTCTTCTTTGCAGAAACAAAGGGCTTAACAATAATGTTTGCCTGTATTACGTTGTGAACCAGAACTATACAATTTTAGTGTTTCTGGAAGGAAGCTTACAGGTGACAGAGCTCACCTTCCTCATTTTATAGGAGGAAACTGAGGCATGTCAGTATTAGCTGTCGAGCAAGGAGTAAAAGTCAGTTTTCCTGACACCCGAGGACTGTGCCTTCGCACCACAGTACCCAGGGAGCTGCTGGCGGGAAGCATTCTTCTGGAGAATCTCCTTCCTTCAGTCTCCGCATGGCTGTACCTTCGGGCTCTGTGTTAGTTCTATCTGCACCTCTGCAAGGCCTGCCAGGACATCTACAGCTCTCACAGCTCCTAGGGAGAATTTCTTCTCCAGCTCATTTCTTCTGCCTCTTACAAATGGGGATTTAGTTCACCTGAGAATGAGAGTCTGATGTGGTTCTGTTCTAGCAGGTACCAGTCAGGGATGAGGTAGGCGGAGTTAAAAAAGGACTGGGACTTGGGAACTAAAGGCTCTCACAGGTGTCTGTCAACTGAGGAGTCACTGCAGCAAGAGGTGAGCGGACGTGAGTGTGTGAAGCAGGTGGCGGGCACGCAGGGCTGAAGAATGTTGGCAGCTGGAGAGGCAGGTCCCCTGGGCTAAGTTTGTGAAGCAAATATTCCAATCTCAGAATGTAGCAGCTTTCCAGTGCATCAGTGCCCCCTTTTTATTTGTTTTTTTGCATCATGAGAACGAAAAGCAGTAATACCCTTCGGTAAACATACACAAAAGTTACAGAGAGAGCAAAGGGTAGCAGATGATAAAGTCTTGGACTATCAGTTATACCATATTAGTAACCCAGGAAGAAAGCATAAAACTTACTTTCACTAGCCACATGATTAGCCGGGAAATAACCCTCCTGTCCCTTTCCTTTGCTGCCATACCACCAGTCCTCATTATCTTTGAAAAACACTCGGATAATGTCTCCGCGATGGATGCTTAGTTCATCTGATCGATTTGCTGTGTAGTCATAAAGAGCCACTACCTACGAGAGAGATAAGACCACCACAGCTTTATCACAACTGTACCACAGAGAAAACCCCCAACATTCACTTCCTCTTGCAGAAGAGCAGCTGAAACCAAAGCAGTACTTTGGTAAGTCTGAGGCTGTCTCAAGGTTTGCTAATGGGATGGGGGTGGTGGGAACACAGCAGGAGAAGCAAGATAAAAGACTGCGGGATTGAGAAATGGTTAAGAGCATTCAATACACTAAGATTAACTTCAAAATAGCAGATGTTAATTTTTTTTAAGTGAATTACTTGTGAGGCAAATAAAAAGAAGGCTCACACACCATTCACTCTCTTAGAATTGTTTTAGACTCCCTTTGGATCCCATTCTCTGGGCTAAGCAGATGTATCTGAAAAAAAAAATTTCCTCGGAATGTCAAGAATTTTACAAAAAGCGAAGGGCGATGAAACAGCCTGATTACATAACTTCACTGTGGTCACTTGATCACTGTTAAGGTCTCTTTTAAAGGTACATTTTCCCACAAACACATGCTTTTTGGTATTTTAAATCAATATAAATCTTTTGACTACTTTACAAATACTCTTAATAAAGTTATCTTCACTGTATACAGATTTAAGAAGAAAAGTCTTTCTATAAGAATACTCTTCCCTATACTGTACAGTAGTCATTGAATTTGATTTTTTTCTTCTTACAAAGCCCAATCAAAATGAATGGCTTGCACAGAAACTTAACAAATCCCTTACAGCAGTTATAAAAAGGCAGATCTCCATCCATTTTATATGTCACGCACTGTACAATGCAGAACAAGGTATGTATACTCAGGAATAAACTTCTTTTCCCACTTAAATGAGGTCTGAAAATTGACAGGTTACTATATATGTAATGGAAAATTATCATTACACTTCTTTGTGCATTTAGTTTGCGAATTGATTCATTCACTTAACAGGTGTTTACTGAAATCCTACTGTGCCTGCTACTAGGCTACGGGCTAAATGTACAATAACAAATAGGAGCCTTTCTAGAAGGGTTACCTTATTCTGGCTCTGCAGGAGAATAAAGGATAATCAAGAATTACCCAGGTGAAGAGACAGAAAGTGTATCTTGTACAGACTATATACAGCTTGTGTGAGTCCAGGGAAGAGAAACCCAAAATATTCAATATGGTGGGAGCCTGAATTAGAGGTAAGAGCCTAGCTAGCCGGGTGGGGGAAAGTGAGGCTGCAGGGGTAAGTAGGGGTTAGATCACACGCGCTGTAGTAGCTCATACTCGTTATAGGGGCCATGGGAAGAGAGAAGGGTTTTAACCAGAAGATTCCATTACAGTTCACAAACTTCTTTGTGGTACCTTTTAGTTTACAATAGTTCTTAACACATTGACCAGGAGATTTTAATGGATAAATGTGGAATTACCTGCTGTCACTATGTAGTATAAGAGTAGTAAACATAATTTAATTAAATGGTACAAACACCATTTCTATTGCACTGCTTAGCACAGTCTGTAATATACAGTATGTTTTACAGGATATTGTTTCAAGTTTACAAAACTTTTATAACGTTTAGTGTACTGATGCCAAATTATTTATGTAAAAGTGGAACTTAAAATTTTTTTTAATGTTTATTTCTTTTTGAGAGAGAGAGAGAGAGAAGTCAGAGTGTGAGCAGGGGAGGGGCAGAGAGAGAGGGAGGAGACAGAATCCAAAGCAGACTCCAGGTTCTGAGCTGTCAGCACAGAGCCCCACATGGGGCTCAAACTCACAGACCATGAGATTGTAACTTAAGCCAAAGTCAGACACTTAACTGACTGAGCCACTCAGGCATCCTATAAAAGTGGAACTTTTAACTCTTCCCTTCCTTCTTTCTTCTCCAAACCTTTCCTCCTTTATTCCCCTACCTGGCACGGCCCCAGAAGAAGAAAGCTAATAAAAATGCTCCAAGTGTGTGTCACGTTCTAGGAACAATGCTAGCTGCTAACATACGTTCTTGGACAATTCTGTGATGGTAGGAATTCTCATTTCAGTTTTATAATTGAGGAATTTTATGTATAGAGAACTTGAGTAACTTGTCTAAAGTAAACTATGAGGAGTTACTTTTCCTCCTCAAAACTAAATACATTTATAGGATGTCTTCGTCTGGAATCAAACACATGAGGAAGCAGCAGAGAGAGAAGGCAGGAGGGACTGAGTTCCTAATCTCTCAGGGAAGATCAGACACAGTTCTGGGTAGCACTAGGTAAGTGGCTGGCTCTGCAGAGACAATCAGTGGCCCTGGGTCACCTGGAGGCCCGCTCTTTCACGACACCTGAACCCCAGCCTGGAAAACCGCAGGCATCTGGTACAGTGACACAGCACGACCTGGATGAACCTTACGGAAGAATGAAGTTGGCGTATGCTTATTTATCAGGAGCCAGAGGTGGCTGCTGGGAAGAAGGGCAGGAACGATTCGGCTCAGGCAAGGGAATCATTTACGAAGTCCCACATCAGGCTTGTGTCCTTGGGTGGATTGCTGACAATGTGGAGTCCACCAACCTGGAGCCAGAAAACCTTTCCTGAATTCTCCACTAGGGTCTTTGATAAGAGTCTCCTCCGAGGTACAGGGGTCCAAAAGACCTCTAAGATCCTACATTTCAATTTTCCTGATAAAGTATCCACTGATTATCCTCCTTACACAAACAAAGGATGCATACTAATTTTTAATGTTTATTTACTTATTTTGAGAGAGAGAGAGAGAGAGAGAGAGAGAGAGAGAGAGAGAGAGAGAAAGGAAGGAAGGAAGGAAGGAAGGAAGGAAGGAAGAAAAAGAATTCCAAGCAGGTTCTGGCTGTCAGTGAGGAGCCCAATGTAGGGTTCGACTGCATGACTATGACATCATGACCTGAGCCAAAATTAAGAGTCAGATGCCCAACCGACTGAGCCACACAAGTACCTTTAGAGCACATTAATTTTACACAGCCCTCCAGCCTTTATAAAAGACACTCTTTGACCCATTATGGACTGAACTGTATGCCCCCCCAATTCATAGGTTGGAGCCCTAACTACTATGTGACTGTATTTGGAGATAGAGCCTTATGGATGAAGGTTAAATAAGGTCACATGGGTGGGACCCTAATCCAACAGGACTGGTGTCCTTATAAAAAAGAGGAAGAAACAGCAGGAGCACGTGTGCACAGAGAAAAAGAACATATGAGGACACAGTGAGAAAGCAGCTGTCTGCAAGCCAAGGAAGGAGGTCTCAGGAGAAACCAACCCAGCTGGCTACTCGATTTTGGACTTCCAGTTTCTAGAACTGTGAGCAAATACATTCTTGTTTAAGCCCTTAGTTTATTGGTGCTTTATTACAGCAGTCCTGGCAGATTAACACAGTTCTACAACCTGATGGTGTCAGATAAATCACTTACCACTACCTGTCATGGCGCTGGAAATGGACAATATCTTAAGTCTATCCATTGTAGAGCCTTACCAGCTTATAGGATGGTGCTCAGCACTATTATTTTATCTCCTGGTGCAGAAACAATGGCCTTGTCGCCAAATTCCATCACCAACATCATTAGGGAGGCTACATCTCCCAAGGCAAAGAAACAGTCTTTGGAGCATGTTATCATCATACCATTGACATTTAAGAGAAAAATTGCTATACAGTGAGGATCTGTGTGCTTCATATGCCAACAGTCCACATCCTGGCAGTGGGGTTATGACCATTCCTTCATCACACGGAAGGTACATGACTAAAGCCCTATGGCCTATATTTTGCTATATTACCTATAAATCTGTTTATATTCCGGTGTGTGTTTTTATCCGATATGTCATCTTCTCATCTGAGGATCACTTACTCTCTTCTGAGTATCTTAGTATACACAACAAACTTCTCCGCTTGCTTCTATTTGCAGGGGATTCTGCATAAATTGTCTCCCCCATCTCCAATTACATTTTGTTATTGTCTCACTGTTTTAGGGCCACGTAAAGCTCCATAAAAAAGTTGAGAGACACAATCCCATTATGAGTTTTCTTTTAAATTCATACCATGTCTACTTTTTTCTTTATTTTGGTAGGTCTTGTCAGAGGAAATCGTCTTGACCATTGTTATGATGAGTATCTTCTATAACGCACCGCTGCTTGCACAGAGCTCTAGCATGTGGGAACGACAGAACATCCTCAGCAATGTCTTTGAGCTGACAGAGCAGTTACACAATATTTCCGCAAAAGAGGTTTAAAAAATTCGTTCATGTGCCCATGTTGGTAATGACAGGTCTGGAAAATGAGATTTTTAAAAAATTTATTTACAAAATCCACTTGATCAAATTTTGTCCGTAATTCACGTACTTGAAACAGAGGTCCTTCTTCTCCAACTTGCCAAGTTACTTGGGTGCAGTCATGATGGAAGTACCAGGGTCAGCTTTTATTTGTTTCCTTTTCCTGACATTCCTTTTTCAGTCTTCAAAGCAGTGCTCATCAGAGACGACTTGTTGGTAAGCAGAGCCTGCCAGGCTGTTATAAGACACTGAGGTGAATTCCTCTTTGTATTATCTTCTGGGAATTTTTGTCATTGTTGTGTCTGAAGAATTCTCAATGGTTCTTGAAATCAGTATACTGAGGGGACATTAACCAGTAATGTTGAGCAGATGTTTTTTGCAACTTCAATTATAATATAATCTAAAAATAAATATTCATAATGTTCTCAATTCATTCAACAAGCTTAGTTATGTTGAATAAACTCATAAACTTGAGTACTTTCTCCTTTGGGATCGCATCAGCTGGGTCTACAATCATTGGGAACTTCTTTGTGCCAGGTTGCAGCCAACATGGCCCCGAGTCCTACCACATTCCCTGTGCTTTCTCCTTGCTTAACTTGATTTCAGACTCCTGGCCTCTAGAAATAGTAAAAGAATAAATTTTTGTCGTTTTAAGCCACACTGTGTTTGTGGTAATTTGTTACTACAGCCCTAACTCTTGTGAATTTTACTTTGGTAAGTGCTGGATTTTCTTGTATTCCCTTAAAGAGTATTGGGTCTTTTACTTGTGTGCAGTCATTGAGTTTAGTTTCACCCTTTCCAGGTTTGATTTTTAAGTTTTGTTAGAACAGATTAGGGAAGATTTTTGTCTAGGGTTCAATATCTCCTTGCCCCCATGAACACGGTGTGATCCTCCTGCTAATTTTCCTTGATGCCCCACACATGAGGAGGTTTCGCCATTATAGCTGTCAGGAATGTGAATTGTTCCCATTCTGTTGCATTGCCTAATAACTTCTGATGGTTCTTTCCTTATGGAGTTTTACCCCAAGCACAGGCATATCGGTTCTCAGCCAAAGACTTATTTATTTAAAAAAAAACTTATTCATTTTGAGAGAGAGTGAGAGAGTGAGTGGAGGAGGGGTAGAGAGAGAAAGAGAGGGAATCCCAAACAGACTCTGCACTGTCAGTGTAGAGCCCAATGTGGGGCTCAAACTTACAAACCATGAGATCATGGCCTGAGCCGAAGTCAGATGCTTAACTGAGCCACCCAGGTGCTCCTAAGCCAAAGAATTATTAAAGGTACTCCTTATGATTACTGGCAGGATTATGACCAATTAACATAAAGTGAAACAAAAAGTAACATCTTAGGCTTATTATTTTTTTGGCCGGAATCCTTATGACAGTTTAAAGCACATTAAGTAAAATGTGTACAGTTTTGGTGCCCAAGATAAATTCACTTATGACTTTATTATACATTTGGCATTCTTTAAGAAAGGACGTTAAGCTTTAATATAAAAATATTCAGGTTACACTTGTGCTCAAGTGATAAAATGTCATTTTTTATTTTATATATTTTCTCCTCATGTATAAAGGAGATGCTTAAAGTCACCTCTGGCTATGTGGCTGGACTTGGATTTATCACTCTGGGTATACTGGTATAGAAAGCAACTTACATGCAAGAATAATTAATTGAAGCAAAGGGAGAAGATATTTCTTTTCACAGACTCCATAAGGACTGTGCAGAAAAGAGTACGTCTAAACCAGGCAGTTCCATTTATGTAGTTACAACATGATGGCTCTGTAGCTTTTTAAACTAGGAAACCCCTGAAAGACTGTTCCTTCCAGCCCAAATAAAGTATTTATAATAGATTGTGTTTCAAATGCTGTTTTCTGCTTCTTGGACATTAGGAAACATTCTTAATTTTGTAGAATTGACAACAGGGTTCCCCCGCCCCCTTCTTCAAGCCGGGTATAGCTGTAGCATTTCAAGTGCTTTCTGAAAGAAAGAAACCATTTCCTTGGCCAATGAAGAGACTTCTCATGTAATCAAATGGCAGTTTATATATCTTGATCTTTTTTTTTTTTTTAAAACAGTGTGTTTCTTTGGAATGAAAATGGCTACAACAGCCTCATCAAACACTGTCTTCAATCCCTTCTGGGATAAAGCTGAACTTTCCACGTGGTAGCCCCTGTCTCTTGCTAGTTTCTGTCCTTGTTCTACATATAAACTGGGTTTTCTTTCATATTATTCAGTTTTGCTAAAGTTTTGGGGTCACCTTGAAGATTGGTCTGAGGTCCTACTAAGTGAGGCACATGTAGTGTGTGTTCGCTAGGCTCTGATGCCCACTCCTCTGTCACATTTCAAAGTAAGGTCACAGAGAAGTACGTAAGAAAGACATCACTCACTGGGTAAGATGCAGGCCTCAGATGATCACAGTTTTTTGTCTGATCACTGTCCTCCTGTCCTGCTCGATCACAGAGTGTCAGGAGGGACTGCATGCCATCTGCCCTGAGGCTGACTGCACCGAAGATGGTGGGCACCGCTCTGCCAGGAAGGCGTTGGCGGCACAGCTCACGAGTAGGCATGTGCTGCCAATGCCACGCACTTGAGCATCAGCGTGCCAGCTCATGAGCGATGCCGCAGCCAGCCGCCCTCCGGGCGGGCCCCCTTTCTTGCCCTGGCTATGCCCGCCCGCTGCCCCCAGTAATTATTTAACAAGTAAAATAAGCTTTAAGAAATCTCATTCCTCAATGTCAATTACAGAATATTTGGTTTTTATTATTAAAATAGAAAAAAAAAGCAGATTAAAAAATGTTAATAGAAAACCCAATTTAACAAAAAATTTTGAATTGCACAGAAGTACATTACTGAATATTCAAATGACTACTAACAGTGACAGTGGGCTGTATTTTATTTAATGAGAGGAATAAAAAAACATACAGCCCATTTCAAGCATCATGTGGTAGGAATATATATGGTCTCTTATGATTATTTCCATAAGTTCCCTACAGATATTTATAAGAAAGAAGCCAAGGTCCTATTATTTTTAACTGATCTTATCTGGATAATATAAATTAAGAAAACAGAGATTAAAAAAGTAAATAATCGCACAAAGTTTATTGTCTCTGTACCAAACAAACTATCTGTTCCTATCCTGCTATATAATGTTAGTATATGTGAACCTTAAGCACTTTAAACACAAATATTTGAAAATACTTGATTTCAAATATCTTCTGGTAGAGTAACTAGGGTAATGGAACGAAAACCAAAGTAGGAATTAACATGTTTAATTACCAGTCCTCTCTGGGTCTCCAAGGCTGAAGTGTATTCATAAAACACTCCGACAGGATGGCTATAAATGAAGGGTCTGGACCAGATGCCATGCAGTATGCCCTGGAGCTTTCAAAATTCTATCATTACATGTATTCAAATAACTATTCCAAAAGAATAACAGTCACAGATTTCAAGGCAAAGTCAAAATATTAATTTGCTGGGTAACAGGGTAGCTAAATTATCTGTGATCATCCATAAATTGGAAAAGGTTGTTTACCTGTTGCAACACTATACCTGAAAAGCCTCCTGGTAATGAATAAAGAACAATAATACAGCATTTCCTCTGAATTACTGTTTGGAAATACTACTTCTCTGACAAACGGGAATGACTTGACCTTTGGACTTCATGAGTAAAGCTATTCGTTTCATATGATGATTATTATCACTTAAAAGTTTTCCTGTTAGATATCACTATTCTCACATTTTGTTACACTGAATCATTAGTGCTACACTGAGAAGGTTCTTAAATGTATCCTTTTATCGGTTATTTCCTTAAGAAATCAAGAGAATGATGCAGACTATTTTATAGATTGTACTGCTGATTTTTTTGCTGTTGTTAGTGAAGAAAAATGACAGTACACTTTTTCTTTCTTGGAAGGGATAGCAAAAAGAGAATTATGAATCACTGATTTAAATTAGGGTTTTTATAGTGTGGTCTCTAGACCAGCAGCAGTAACATAACTTGGAAATTTGTTAGAAATAAAAATTCTTGGACCCCATTCCAGAGCAACTAAAACCATCTACTCAGGGGATGGGTCCAGCAATCTGTTTTTTAACAAGTCTTTCACGTGACTCTAATATACTTAAAAGTTTAGTTAATATTTTATTTCAGTGATCTACTTTATAAAACAGGGACATTTCTTTTTTGCACATATCAGGTGTACAACTGAATGGGTAAGAAGCATAAAACAGAAAGCCAAATCTTGTAACAAAGTGTTACTGGCAAAACTTAAAAAAAAAAAAAAAACCCAAAACAGTAAACTTGTTCTTCTTTCCTATTAGTTTTACTTAATCTTGCTTAGCTGTCCTCTTGTCTCACTGAAATGCTGACTAGCTCTAGATCCGAATAATTTAACATCTACTCTGTTGTTTTTTCAATAAGCATCTGCTCAAACTGCAACCAGGAGACAGGGCAAACATTTCTTCGGTTTTCCTACAACCTCTTAAGGATTAGTGAAATCTTCAAAATAGTAAAAACAAGCAGAACTGAAAAACTGAATTTGTTCATCGAGCAGCACTATGAGGTGCCTACCGTGCCTGAGTCCCTCTGACAGGCTAGGGAGACAGCAATGCACAGTACAGTTCTAAGAGAGCTTCTGTTTTACTGGGTATTTTATTGGTTTTGCTCTGGTAGCCCTTCTCAGAAAATGGGCTACTTTTAATACTTGTACAAGGTACTCTTCTGTTTATCTACCTTTAAGTTGCTAATACATAATACCAGGGTGTGTGCTCATATTAAATTCTAAAATAATTATTTATGAATTACTTCTTTTTTTAAAGTTTATTTATTTTGAGAGAGAGCGAGAGCGAGCGAGTGAGTGCACATGTGCATGAACAGGGGAGGGGTAGAGAGAGAATTTGAAGCAGGCTCCATGCTGTCAGGGCAGAACCTGATGTGGGGCTGGAACCCATAAACTGTGAGATCATGACCTGAGCTGAAATCTAGTTGGATGCTTAACTGAGGCACCCAGGTGCCCCAATTTATGAATTACTCCTAAAAAGTATAATGAGTTTCTTTAATTTTTTTAAACAAACCATAAGCTATGAGTAAATAAGTTTTTATTAAGAAAGAATTAGGTGCAAACAATATATTTAAAAATAAAGTATTTGCAAATAATATGTAATTCATAATTTATAGACACAGTTTTAGCAGTAATAAATTTTAAACTCCATAGCTTAAAGCAGTGATTTATAGAGATTATATATAGAAATATATCCCCTATGATAAATGAATACTCTTCTTTTTACTGTACTGTATTTATTACTTGGTTTTATCTACCTGTAGATGATACTTTCCACACCTGCTCTTTCCACAGCTCTCATTACTATGAGAGCTAGTAAAAAAAATTTAAAAGTCTATAACTACATAAGTGTTAAAGAATTTAAAAATAAACATAATATATAAATAAGTTATAAAAGGGTCTTCAAATAGATAGACCTATATTGCTGTAAAACTACTTTGGAAAAGCCCTCTCTAAACTTGAAAAGGTACTTGTAGGGACTCAAATGTCTAAATAAGCTGCAATTTCCACTGTTTTCTTTTAGAGTGAGGTACAGGGTTATGTCTCTGTGCTTAAATATGCATAATAGTGATAAAAGGCCTATTATTTAAAAATAACATAAGGTCTGAAGACAAGTCTTTTGAAAATGAAATTTAATTCTCTTTTTGGTGTTTAATGTCATCTTCAGGATTTCCTGAGCACCAACTCTAAGTGCAAACAGTGATAGTCCTTCATATTTCAAGACAATCTACTACAGAAGCTTTTGAGAACTACGTAAAAGTTCTCTTAAAAACATGTGTTAAATTTATTAACAGATTATAAGCACACAATTTCTAAAAAGATGAAGTAATTCAGATCTCATTCATATAATAAATATCTCCAGTGTGTGCAATATATATGGCAGTGTACACAGTATGGGAAATACAGAGAAGTGCAGCCTACAGTTCTTGACCTGAAAATGCTTAGCATAAAATTATGAAAAATATAGTTTCAAATACTGTATACTAAAAAATCTTTACTTTTAAAGTTTAGCAGAAATTAATCCATTTATAATCATCTGCTGTTTTATGAGATATTTTATGTAAACACATCTCATTTAGATGTTCTAGTTTTAATCAACCAAGGTTTTAAATTTACTAATTCTAAAAATAAGTACGTAAATCTGTTTGAGTTTTTTCTTAGCATCGGTGTACATCTATTAGTATTTAATAATCTGCTATGCTATACGTATGCGTGTATTCATCTAGTTATATCTAGAAATATATGTTTCTACCATGTATTTAATTTTTACTATATGCCAGGGATGTGCTAAGCACAAAGCATATACAAGCATATTCTATGTATGTATGCGTGCGTGCATGTGTGTGTGTATGTGTTTTGTGTGTGTTTGTGCATATACATCTGCTTTTCTCCTAAGCCTATGCTTTTAATCACTAAATTTACAGATTTAATTTTGAAGTCAGAACCAAGTAAATGTGAGGCTGCTTGGTTCACTGCCTGTGACTTTCCTTAAGAATATGCTGAAAGGAGGGTAGGAAACACTTGGCATTTCTATTAAAGAAGGCGCGTGAAGAAGATCATAAAAACACTTTCTTCATATGAGCTTCTTAGTCGCAACTGGGAAGTTATGTGGGAAACCATCATTAGGCCAAGGTGACAGCTTATTTATGTATATTAACATATGTGCCCATCTGACCACTGCAGTTTATGTTCAAGGGTGGAGGGAACTACTGAAATGCTATAGGCAGAGTTAGTTAGGAAAAACTTTGCAAAAAAATCTTGAGTAATAAGTTAAAATGTAAAGAAAAGCTTTTTAGGTTGCTGATAGCCAGACATCACTAATTCCCTGCTCATCGTCTTTAAACACTGATACTTGCCTATTTCCAATTCTAATGTCAATCCAAATATTCTAGGAAAAGCTCATGTACATGCAGGTGAACATTTCGTTTAGCAGGGAAGAAGATAAGAATAATAGAAAGATGATGAAAAAAGCTTAATGGGAACACCTGTATGTTAGTATATCATTCTGATTGTATTACGTATAGAGATGTACACACTTAAGTAAGGCGCTATGCATATGAAACTTACCATTTCAAATGGAAAAATAGGAATCAGAAAATGGAATTTTTAAGGTGCAAATGGAAAACTTGAACTTAAGAACAAATGAGTAAAGGGGAAGTTGTTGGAATGGAGGAGTAATGAAAACCGGCTCTTCCATAAAGGCAAGTGCACTGGCAAAAAATGGTCCAAACCAACTTTTTAGTGAGTATGAAAGTTAGCCAAAGGGTTGCAACAATTCAAAAAGCATGTCTTCACAGAAAAACAGTTGAATCTTGGCAACAACTGTAAGCGTTGAGGAATTTCAACCCGTCCTGTTCCCACTACTCTCTTGCCAGCTCTATGGTGGCCTCAACAAGACTCACAAGTATGGTAGCTGAAAACCACGAGAATAGCAGTCGCCGGACAGGGCACAATGGGTTCACGGTGCCTCCAAGCTCTATATCCATAGAAGTGCCCTGATATGACCTACGTGGCAGCCCCTGAAAAGTCTGTAAGGTTCCATTCTCTGGGCTCATTATTTGACGTGACTCAGAGCCAGAACAGCTGTATCTTGGGGACATTTATCAAAAACTATCAGTGGCAACTCAGGTGATGATAGGAGTTAGGACAAATAAGGAGCTGGCCAAAGTATCAAAAGGCAACACTGGGAAATGACATGTCTACAGGATACTCTGGAAAGATCCCGCATACTCCTGGAAATCTAGAAGGCCATGGGCATGGGCAGGACTGTGTGTACACCCAGGGAAGACCAAAGAAGGCTCTAACTTTTCATCTCTGGCTGACCTCTGTGCAAGCAGAAGGTAAACTCTAAGAAAGGCAGAGTTATAAACTGCATATTGAAGTGATAAAAACAAGTCCCAACACACAAACAGAGATCCTTGGGAAAGGGCGCAGAGCTTGGCTCCGGGCATTTAAGAAAATTTCTGTCCAACCATTAGCTGACCACTAAGCTAACCAAACAGACACTTCAGTGGTCAAAAAACACAAAAAATACAGATTTTACATAATTACTACAGGAAAATCACCAAATAAACAAATAGAAACAATAATGAAAAATGACAAATTATGGGGAGTGGGTATAGAGAATCTAATTTCCAAGTTTGCCACATTATATCATTTCAAATGTTCAGTTACCAACCAAAAATTACAATAAATATAAAGAGGCAGTAAAGTATAACTTTACACAGGAACCAAAGAAGAGAAACTATCCCTGAGGAGAGTTTAGACTTATTATATATTATTATAATATATATATACACACATATTGTGTGTGTTTATAAAGATGTATATACTAAAGATACACATGTATACATATGATAAAGACATACATACATGCTAAAGATATATATATATATAAACTAAAGATATGTATATATACATAGTGAGAGAAACAAATTATAAGAATTACAGCAAATAGAAAATGTCAATGGGGGCACCTCGGTGGCTCAGTAGGTTAAGTGTTTGACTTTGGCTCAGGTCAGGATCTCCTAGTCTGTGAGTTTGAGCTCTGTGTTGGGCTCTGTGCTGACAGCTCAGAGCCTGGAAATTGCTTCAGATTCTGTGTCTCCCTCTCTCTCTGCCCCTCCCCCACCTGCACTCTGTCTCCCTCTCTCAAAAATAAACATTAAAAAATAAAATTAAAAATGTCAATGAAAAATAGAAATTATTAATAAAATAAAAATTCTGGAGTTGAAAAATAATATTAACTAGAGAGGCTCAAGAAATTTGAACTAGTAGGGAAAAAAAAATCAGTGAACTTCTAAGATAAGTAAATTGGAATTATCTAGTTTGAGGAACAGAAAGAAAAAAGAAGAAAAATGTCAGAGCCTCACAGATCTATGGGATACCTCCAACTATATTATCATATGCATATTGGGAGTTCCAAAAGGAGAGAAAAGGGAGAAAAAAATATTTGAATATATAATGGTCCTAACGTCCCAAATTTGATGGAAAACCTTAATTTATCCATCCAAAAAGCTAAACAAACTCCAACAGGATAAACTCAAAAAGATACAGATCTAGGAATATCATAATCAAACCATTGAAAGCCAGACAAAGCATCTTGAAAGTAGCAAGACAAAAACAACACATCACATAGAGAGGCTTCTCAATAAGACTAAAACAGACTACTCATCAGAAACCTTAGAGGTCAAATGTTAGTAGAAATATATTTTCAACATTTTGTGTTGAAAGACTCTACCTATCATTCAATATGCAGCACAACTATCCTTTATAAAGGAGGGGGGCGATTTATATATTCCCAAATAAATGATAACAGAGATCATTACTAGTAGATCTGTTCTTCAAGGAAAACTAATGGAGGTTCTTCAGGTTGAAACAAAATGTCATTTATTAAAAGTTTTTTTTAACGTTTATTTATTTTGAGAGGCGGGGGGGGGAGAGAGAGAGAGAGAATGAGCAGGGGAGGGGCAGAAAGAGAGGGAGATACAGAATCCAAAGCAGGCTCCAGGCTCTGAGCTGTCAGCACAGAGCCCGATGCCGGGATCACACCCACGAACTGTGAGATCAGGACCTGAGCTGAAGTTGGACACTCAACTGACTGAGCCACCCAGGTGCCCCGAAAACAAAAGGTCATTTGACAGTAACACAAATCTACATGAAGAAATAAAGAGCATATATAAGGTAACTATACAGGTAAAAATAAAAGACAGGTTTTTGTTTGTTTTATAACTTCTCCATCTGATTTAAAAGACATCTTCTTAAGGAAATAATTACAAAAATGTGTTGATGAGTTTACAATGTATTAAGATGGAATCCTTATAACAAGCACACAGGAGACAAAAAGACAAAGACCTGTATTAAAGTTTTTATATACTACTGAAATTAAGCTAACTTAATCTAGATTGTTTTAAATTAAAATGTTAATTGTGCTTCTCAGTGTAACCACTAAGAAAACAACTCACAGAATACATATAAAAATAAAAAAAGGAATTAAAATGGCACAATAAAAAGTATTAATTTAACCCAAAAAAGTGAGCAATAAAGGAATAAAAAGATATGTCAGACATAAAGAAAACCACATTTTGGACTTAATTCTACCTCATCAATACTTACTTTAAATGTAAGTATAATAAATACTCCAAATGGAAAATAGAGATTATCAGAGTAGAAAAAAATGATTCAACTGTATGCTATTAGAGAAGCATTTTAGATTTAAAGAAAAAAAATTAAAGAGGCTCAAAAAAAATGTACCACACAAACAAGTTAAAAGAGAGATGGATATTGGAGCTCTGATATTAGACAAAATACAATTTAAGACAAAAACTGTCAGTAGAGACAATGAAGAATCTTTTAATGATAAAAAGTGAATCAGGAAGACAAAACTAAGTATAAATATATATGCACCTAATGTAGCCTCTAAATATATAAGGCAAAACTGACAGAACTAAAAGATGAAACAGTTCAACAACAACTGAAGTTGGGAGATTTCAATATCCCATTTTTAATAATGAATAGAACTGGGCCCAATATCAACCCAGAAACAGAAGACTTGATCAAAAACTATACACCAATCAGATCTAACAGACATCTATAGAACACTGCACTCAACAAAAGCAGAGTACTTATTTTTCTTATGAGCACACAGAACATGTTCTAGGATAGAAAATATGCTGGGTCCCAAAATAAGCCTTAAAAAAAAAAACAAACTCGTGAAATGAAAACAGAAATCAGTTACAGGAACAATTTGGGAAATTCACAAATGTGTGGAAATCAAACAATACAATCCTTAATAATCAATGGGCCAAAAAGAAATCACCAGAGAAATTAGGAAAAGATACACAAAAAGGTACACATAACATACCAAAATTGTATGAATGCAGCAAAAACAGTGATCTGAGGAAATTTTGTAGCTCTAAATGCTTTTGTTGAGAAGAAAGATGAAATCAACAGCTAAATCTTACACTTAAGAAAAATAAAACTAAATGCAAAGTAGAAGGAAGGAAATGACGAACACTGGCATGGAAGTAAGTGAAATAGCAAAAAAAGAAAAAAAAAAGAAAATTAATAAAACTAAAAATTAGTTTATTGAAAGACCAAGAAAATTAACAAAACTTTAACTCACCATGGGTTGGAGGTAACATTCAAATTAATAAAATCAAATATGAATCAGGGGATAGCAGTACTGGCCTTAGAAAAATAAAATGGATCATAAGGGGTGTTATTATCAATTGTATGCTAACAAATTAAGTAGCTTAGATGAAAGGAATAAATTCCTAGAAAGACACAACACTGACTGAAGAAGAAAAAAAATCTTAATAGGCCTGTAAGGGTAAAGAGATTGAATTATCAAAAAACTTCCCACAAAAAAAAGCCCTCAAACAGTATGTATCACTGGTGAATTGTACCAAATGTTTGAAAATAAAATAACATCAAACTTTCATAAACTTTTCCAAAAAAATTAAAGAGGTATCAACACTTTCCAACTCATTCTATGGAGACAGTACCACTGTGATCCCAAAACTAGACAATAAAACTACAGATTCAGATCTCTTATGAATATTGATGTAAAAGCATGAATAAAATACCAGTGAACAGAGTCCACATGTAGAAAGTATTCTATACAATAACCAAGTGAAGTTTATCCTAGGAACGACAGGTTTGTTTAACATGAAAATCAGTCAAGGTAAAGGACTTTATTAATAGCGTTAAGGACAAAACCCACATAATTATCTCAATAGATACTGGAAAAGCATTTAACAAAGTCCAACAGCCTTTCCTGATAAAACACTCAACAAAGTAAGAACACAAGAAAACTTCCTCAACCCGATAAAGGCTATGTACAAAAAGCACACTACTTACCACATAGTTAATGGTCAAAGACTGAAAGTTTCCCCCCAAAGATTAGGAATAAGACAAAGATATCCACTCTTGGCACTTCAACACTGCACTGGAGATGCTAGCTAGAATAATTAGGCAAGGAATAAAAAGGCATTCAGATGGAAAGAAAGATTCTTTATTAGCAGATGACATGATCTTATACAGCTAATCTCAAGGAATCTACAACCTCCCCGCCAACATCTTTTAGAACTAATAATTTCAGCAAGGTTGCCGAATACAAGATCAATATAAAGAATCAAGTGCATTGCTATATCCGAAGAATGAATAATCTGAATATAAAACCAATTCCATTTGCAATAGCATCAAAAAGAATGAAATACTTCAAAGAGAAGTCTAAGAGTTTTATACTGAAACCCACAAAATATCCCTGAAAGAAATTAAGGGATATCTGGGGCACCTGAGTGTTTCAGTTGGTTAAGAGTCCAGCTTCAGCTCCCGGTTCGTGGGTTTGTGAGTTTGAGACCCACAATGGGCTTCCTGCTGTCAGTGCAGAGCCTGCTTTGGATCCTCTGTCCTCCTCTCTCTCTGCCCTTGCCCTGCCCATGCTCTCTCTCTCTCAAAGATAAATAAACATTAATAAATTAAGGAATATCTAAATAAACTGAAAGATCCATGTTTCTATATTGGAAGAGTTAGTAAGATGAAAATACTCTTCAATTCTGATCCACAGATTCAATAAAATCCCTATAAAAATTTATATAAACTGAGAATGTGACTGTACACAAGAAACCTAGAAATGCCAAAATAATCTAGAAGAACAAAGTTGGAGAACATGCCCTGATTTTATTTTATTTTTATTTTTTTAATTAAAAAATTTTTTAAATTAATTTTGAGAGACAGCATGTGTAGGATAGGGTCAGAGAGAGAGAGAGGGAGATACAGAATCTGAAGCAGGCTCCAGGCTCTGAGCTAGCTGTCAGCACAGAGCTCGATGTGGGGCTTGAACCCACAAACCATGAGATCATGACCTGAGCCGAAGCCGGATGCTTAACCGACTGAGCCACCCAGGTGCCCCCATGCCCTGATTTTAATACTTACTACAAAGTTATAGTAATTAAAACAGCAGATTACTGATTTAAGACAGGCATACAGAAAAAAGCAATATAATTGAAGAGTGGAGATATACATCCTTCCATTCATGGTCAACAGACTTTTGACAAGGGTGCCAAGACCATTAAATGGGAGAGGAATATTCTTTTTTTCTTTTATTCTTCTTTTTAAAAAATTTTTTTGAGAGAGAGAGAGAGTATAAGTGAGGGAAGACCAGAGAGAAAGAGAATCTTGTGCAGGTTCCATGCCCAGCTTGGAGCCCAGTCTCACGACTGGGAGATCAGGACCTTTAGCCGAAATCAAGAGTCAGAAGCTTAACCAACTGAGTCACTCAGGTGCCTAGGAATAGTCTTTTCTTTCTTTTCCTTCTTCTTCTTTTTCTTTAATGTTTATTTTATTTTATTTTATTTTATTTTTTGAGAGAGAAGGGGACAGAGGATCCGAAGCAGGCTCCACACTGACAGGAGCATGTGGGGCTTGAACTCACAAACCATTAGATCATGACCTGAACTGAGGTCAGATGCTTAACTGACTGAGCCACACAGGCACGCCAAAGGAATAGTCTTTTCAACAAATGGTGTTGCTAAAACTGGATAACCGTGTGCAAAGAAATAAAGTTGCATTCTTAATTCACACCATATGTAAGAATTAACTCAAAATGATTTCCAGAATTAAAGGTAGAACTAGATGTATAAAACTCTCATAAGAAAACTGGAGTCACTCTTTTGACCCTGGATCAGACAGTGAATTCTTAAATAGGACATCAAAAGCACAAGTAACAAAAGCAAAGAGTAGATAAACTGGACTTCATAGAAAATTTTTAAATAATGTGTGCTTTAAAGGATGCAAGAAAAAGACAACCTACAGAAAGCAAGAAATATCTAAAATTATGTATTTGGTAAAAGACTTGTATCCAGAATATATAAAAAACTCCTACAAGTCAATAGTAAAAAAACACAATTAGACGTAAGTAATAAAAATATATTTATATCTTATTTATATATAATTTATAAAATTATGCAATTGATGTTTATATGTTTACATTTATACATCATATGCCTGGCTCATGGTAAGTACTAAGTTTTGGTATACTATTATTACTTAAGTCCTAAAGTTCTTTGAGTTATCATAGAAGGATTTTGTAAGAAAATATTCCAGTAGGATGCCCATGGCTACAAATGTGGTCCTATTTTCCAAATTAAATATAGATTTGCTAACTTCAACTCGATTTCTAAAAATAATTCATTTCTACATTTGACAGAATAAGCTCAATCCAATATATGCATATACATATATATAACATATATTCATTTAAAAATACACCTAACATTTATAATATAGTGAAATATAATTTGCCCAATTAGGAAATAGGCAAAGGATATGAATAGATTTTTCCAAAAAAGATACACAGGTATCAATTCAAAAGATGCCCTATCATTAGTCACTAAAGATACACTAATCAAAGTCACAAAATACTACTTCTCACCCACTACGATGAGAATAAATATAATAAAAAGGACAATAACAAGCATTAGTGAGGATGTGGGGAAATTTAAACCCTTGTACATGGCTGGTGGAATTGTAAAATAGTTTAGACACTTTGATGTTTTATTTATTTTTGAGAGAGAGAGACAGCATGAGCAGGGGAGGGTCAGAGAGAGAGAGGGAGACACAGAATCTGAAGACTTCAGGTTCCAGGCTCTGAGGTAGCTGTCAGCCCAGTGCCCAACACGGGGCTTGAACCCATGAACCATGAGATCATGACCTCAGCTGAAGTCAGACGTTTAACCGACTGAGCCACCCAGAAGCCCCAGTTTAGATACTCTGGAGAACATTTGGGCAGTTCCTCAAAAATGTTAAACATAGAGTTACCATATGACACAGCAATTCCACTGCTAAATATACGCCCAAGAGAACTGAAACTGAAAATCTGCAGTCCAATGTTTATAATAGCTAAAAATGGAAGCCAACCCAAAGCGCTCATTGACAGATTAATGGATAAAGTGTGGTATATCCATGTAACAGAATATTATGCAGCCATAAAAAGGAATGAAATTCTAATGCATGCCATAACATGGATGAACTTTGAAATCAGGCTAAGTGAAAGAAGCTAGATACCATAGATCATATGTGATATGACTACATTTATATAATATGTTAATAGGTAAATATATAAAAAAGTAGATTAGTATTTGCCAGAGGCTAGAGAGAGAAGGCAGTAGTGGTGGTGATTACTGAGTATGTGATTTCTTTTTGAGGTAACAAATACATTTTAAAATTGGAGAGTGGTAATGATTGTAAAACCCTGTGAATATATTAAACCCCATGAATTATAAACTTTAACAAGGTAAATATCATGCTATGTTCATTATACCCAAATAAGTCTGTGATTTTAAAAAAAAGAGCATCTTAGGGGTGCCTGAGTGGCTCAGTTGGTTAAGTGTCCGACTTCGGTTCAGGTCATGATCTTGTGGTCTGTGAGTTCTAGCCCTGCATCAGGCTCTGTGCTGACAGCTCAGAGCCTGGAGCTGCTTTGCATTCTGTATACCCTTTTCCCTTTGCCCCTCCCTTGCTTGTGCTCTCTCTCCCTCTCAAAAATAAACATTAAAAAAATTAAAAATAAATAAGAATAAAAAAGAGCACAGAAATTGTGGTTATGGGAGGTGAAGTTGGTTATTATGAATAAGACAACAGATACAAGCAAAAATATAGAGAAGGAGACCACAGTGCCTCACGACAGAGAGAGCCTTGATTCCAGCTTTGGAAATGGACGAGAGAGGTTAGACTGTGGAAATATAATAGAAGAGAAATAAATACATGTGGGATATAAGAGAGATAAACTTAATATGAATATTATCATGGTTTTTTAGTAAGAACCAGGGACAGAAAAGTAAAGGCCCAATGAAAGTCCTGGGAAGATAGGATTTTTACTGAGCTGTACTCAATAAAATAAATATTAGGTTCTTTGGGTTAACAACTTTTAACAGCCTAAGTACTTATTATAAAGACTTTTCGATTAGAACGGAGAAAGGAAAGAGTAAGACCAGAAACATTTACTGAGGAATCATTCATATCAGCTGAAACTTGTGAGTATACAATGACCTTTGCCAGTAAGTCCCAGGGAAGAAGGGAGAAGCCCAAGCACCTCTTTCTTGGGTAATAGTCACAATTACCTTCTCATTCCTTCACTCCACTTCTTCAAACAGCTGTCTGTGGCATGTGGGTAGCATAGTTTGAAGTGCAGCAGGTGTTTGTAATTTCCTTTCTCAAGGTCACAGGTGACTCTGCCAGTGTACTCGATAAACCACAGCTTCTGGGCCCCTTTCTTCCCACCAAACCCCAAGATCCCCTTCTCACATCCAGATCACTCTCTGCTGCTTATGACTGTAACCCACCCACTGCTATTAAAACTGAGTTATTTCCAGGAAATCTACTAAGACTCTGTCCACTAACCTCAAATCATATCTGATTAAAACTTTTTGGTGGGTGGAAAGGATATTTTCCAAAATAATTTTTTGAAATTGGCTTTCCTCAATAACTTCCATGTTAGATTTATTAGGAGAAAAGAATTGTATTTGGTTATACCCCCTCCTCAAATCTAGGCCTTTATGACCCTTTTTAGCTGTTACCGTGGTCAGCCTTTCTGGTAGTGCTTAGCTACCCCTCATGACTACCCCTGCCTGATCTTGTTACAAGTTACAGCGATGACACAAAGATCAGAGGAGATAATATACAGTATAAAGCCAGGCTCTAAAAATCATAAATTGCTTTTAAAAGTGCTAACTGCTGTCAAAATTACTGGAACTGTTCCTAATTTCTACAGAATCTGCCTTGTGCCACTAAGTGATATTAGAACGTAATGGTTTATTCACATTAGCTGGTTCTGTTTTTAAGAGAGTTAATATTTTTGGTTCATCTACCATAATTCATTAATATATTCCATTTAAATGTTTCTAGAAGATGCTTAAAGACCTGTTTTTGGTCTCAGTTTCCCTACTGGCAAAAGATGATAATAGTAGCATTTTTATTTTATAGAACTGTTATGACATTCAAATGAAATAACTTATTCAAATAACACTTGGCACAGTCCCTGGCAAACAGTAAGTGCCCAATAAATGTTAGGTATAATTACTATCATTCAACTCCTAAAGTTATTCAAGGTATCATAGAAGAATGGTGTTTTATAGCAAAATATTCCTGTAGAATCCTCACACCCATGAACATGACCATATTTTCTAGACCAAATATAGATCTACTAACACCGACTCCATTTCCAAAAACAAAAATTAATTTCTAGGCTTGGCAAATAAGCTCTGAATCCAGAAAATGCCCTCAGACAAGTCTGCTCAAGCTGCCAGAAAATATCATACCACACAGAGCTATGGTGACAAGAAAACTTTATGAAGTTTCATTCAAAACACAGAACAAGAAGTTTCATTTCCTCCAGGGATTTATCTCACTTAATCTTTATGCATCAAACCAATCTGTGACCCAATTATGTGGTTACACCAAGAGGTGTCTGCATTACTGAATGCTGTGCTGCTACTTCTGCCAAAGACTGATCTCTGGGGATCCTGAGATAATGACAGGGTACAGAGCATTCAAGAAGAGGAATGTGTATGTTTTTATCAAGACAAAAAAAGGATCTATGGAAAATTAATAGCAGCAGAGGGTACATGTCCATCTAGGAAGGAAAAAGAGAACACTAAGTTTGAGGACTTTTGATTACATTTCTCCCAAAATGGAAAATAATATTCCGTGATGATGAATGTTAAATGTTTTCTTTTCTAAATGACTACTTCCTTCATTTGATGGCATGATCAAGTTTTGGTTTCTGCAAGGGACTATATTTACACTTCCTTAAAGAATGAAATTTTATAATGATTGGAGGGAAAATTTCAAGTAATCACCAAATCTTCTTCATTCATTCATTCCATTTATTTTTTACCAAATCTTAACAAAATGGCTTACAAATAAGAACTTACATTGCCTATATATAAAGAAATTGTTGCTATTTTTATTTTGTTCACTGTTCAATATTTTTCTAATGTTCTTAATAAACACATTAATAAATGTATTATTAAATCTGTCAGTGTTAAAGAGTTTGGGAAAGAACTATTATCATACCTCCCAAAAAATTCAGAATTCAAAAGAATTTTGACAGGCTGGATACTGAGTCAAAAATGAACTGATTAAATTCAACCAGGATAAATGGGTAACTATTCTAGGGTTAAACAGTATTAAGCTAATATCCGAAAGATTATTGTGTGCTAGACACTGTACTCAGTATTTAAAACAACAGAACACTAATGAGGAAGGTACTATTATTAACTTCGTTCTAGAGAGGAGGAGACTGAGGCACAGATCTGTAAATAATGGGAAATATGTTTTGATAGCACAAATTTAAAACTTCAAGGAATTATGGTAGGTCATAATTCAATATCAAACACAATATTGAGGGTACAGAAACCAATAGCAATCACTACATTTTTCACTGTAATTGGAATATTAAGTTCATTTCTGGATATCAATTTTCCAAAGAATGTAAACAAACTGGAATGGAATCAGTGTAGATTAAGATAAACAGAAGAAAATGGATATACTTAACTCAAAAAAGAGAAGGTCAAGATGAAACAGATGCTCTTAAGCGTCTTAAGAGCTGCATTTACAGAAGAGAAATCTGGGATGCCTTGGTGGCTTAGTCAGTTAAGTGTCCATCTCTCGATTTTGGCTCAGATCATGATCTCGCAGTTTGTGAGTTTGAGCCCTGCATTGGGCTCCTCGCTGAGCTCCGGAGCCTGCTTGGGATTCTTTCTCTCTCTCCCTCTCCCTCTCTTTCTGCCCCTCCTATGCACTTTTTCTCTCCCAAAATAAATAAGTAAATAAACTTAAAAAAAAAAAGAAAGCGGAACCTGATTTAGTCTACCATGGTCTAGAAGCAAAGATACTAATTATTTGTAGTAAAGCACAAACTTTAGTAATTAATGAAAACACAATGTTTACAAGGTAAAACAGTTTTTACCCGGAAACAATGTATCCACAAGTAAAAAGATTTCGTCTTTCTCATATGATAATGCTAAATAACTACAAATGTGCAGAGATTAGAAATGCCTCAACACTTTTATCACAATATCTTATTATTAAGAGATAATGTAGTCATTTGAAAAGTCTTGATACAAAAATTCCAAAGACTTCTCGGTAACATGCTAACAAAGAAAAGACTTTCCTGGCTCTATATTTACTATTTATGATGCTAGGTGAGCCCCTTCACTTTTCAGTGCCTCAGTTTCATAATTTATAAAGTGGGAATAATGAGAATTATACCTGAGAATTATACAGATGGAAAGAAAGTAGATATGAAGATACACTGGTAACACAGTATTTAATACATGTATATCATTAATGTTGACAATGAAACATTAATAAATACTTTTAAAAAGTGTTTATTTATTTTGAGAGAGCCCAAGCACACACACGTGTGTGTATGAGTGGGGGAGGGGCAGACAGAGAGGGAGAGAGAGAATCCCAAGCAGACTCCGCATTGTCAGCGCAGTCTGATGTGGTGCTCAGTCTCACAAACCATGAAATTATTTATGACTTAAATCAAAATCAAGAGTCAGATGCTCAACCGACTGACACAGACTCTCAATAGATAATAATTTGATAAAATTCTTGGAGATTCAGGATCATTATGAGTGTCAGGAATATAATAACAGGTAGTAATAATATGTGCAATGTACCGTGCTGAACAAGAACATGAAAAATCACTCTTTTAACAAACTAGTGGTTGTCAGAGGGGCAGTGGGTAGGCAGATGGGCAAAATGGATGAAAGGGAGCGGGCGGTATGGTTTTCCAGTTGTGGACTGAATAAATCATGGAGATAAAAGGTACACAGCACAGCGAATATAGTCAATGGTACTGTGAGAGTGATGTATGGTGATGGATGGTGGTACACTGTGGTGAGCACAGCATAGCTACAGGGTTGTTGAATCACAACACTGTACACCAGAAAATAAGGTGACGCTGCGTGTTAACTATATTCAATAAAAATAAAGTGCCAAATTGGAGAGTTACTAAAACAAAAAAAACAAAAATAAAACCCAAACTCCTTCTCTTGATGTATTATATATTTTACTAGGGGAGATGAATTCCTTGAGTTTTTATATGTTTTTCTGCTATAAGACCTCTCATTCTGTACACTTGAGAATTAAATATGATAGTGTTTTTGGAAAAAACCTGGTTGTTGCAGACTTAAAATCTATGGAGCCCTATAAGTAGGGCTCTGACGGAAACAGTGACAATCCCAATCAAAGTACTAATGTGGGGTTAAATCTTGGCATTTGAACTCAACACTATTGTCAGGCAATCCTGAGATCGCAGCCCTTACCCAGCATCCATGAGACCCCTCTCTGAGATGCAGGTCCTTGAAAGGATTTATTTCCTTTTTAAAAAAATTTTTTTTAATGTTTTTTATTTATTTTTGAGAGAGAGAGAGAGAGAGAGAGAGAGAGAGAGAGAGAGAGACAGCATGAGCAGGGGAGAGGCAGAGAGAGAGGGAGATACAGATTCTGAAACAGGCTCCAGGCTCTGAGCTAGTTGTCAACACAGAGCCCGACGCGGGGCTCAAACCCACAAACTGTGAGATCATGACCTGAGCTGAAGCCGGACTCTTAACCGACTGAGCCACCCAGGTGCCCTGAGAGGATTTACTTTCAATAGAAACCAGTTTATCAAAATTAAAAATCCAAACATTTTAGACTTCGATCAATCAAACAATAGGGTTTTGAAATTAGGAGAACTGTCTTAGCAGTTTTTCATTTGTACGAGCAGTTACTAAAGCTACTAAAATAACGACTCAAAAAGGTACTTTAGCTTTTAGAAATTGCTCAGTCTTGGAGTGCCTGAGTAGCTCAGTCAGGTAAGTGTCAATCTCCTGAGTTAGGCTCAGGTCATGATCTCATGGCTCACGGATCAAGCCCCATGTTTGGCTCCGTGCTGACAGTACAGAGCTTGGTTGGGATTCTCTCTCTCCCTCTCTTTCACACGTGCTCTCTCTCTCAAACTAAATTAAAAAAAATTGTTCAGTCTTTCCATTAGACTGTGAGAAGGTCGCCTCTGACTGCTTTAAGAGTTAAAACATGCAGAAAAAATCCCTCTACTTTCATACTGACATTATTCATCTATTTATCAATGCATATAAGCTAGCTGATACCATAGACTGTCCTTGCTTATGATAACAGTCAGTACTACAAAGAAACAGGTTACGGGGTTAAGCAGGTGTTTTGGGCAGGGTGCATCACCACTTCCCCCATATGGCATTAAACAGGGCTCCTGCTTTCCGCCTCCTGTCTTCCCAGTTTAAGTCTGTAAGGGAGCAGACATTCTCCAGCACTTGGTTCTTTTTGCTGCTTGCAGAGGGAAAATGACCAAAACGATTCCTCTGGAGTACGGTCCTATGGGAACCATGTGTTCATACTTCTAGAATATCTCGTTGGCTTCTCCAAGAAAGTATCTCACCTGCAGTCTAATAAAATGATTTCAATTTCTTTTGTTTTCAAATGTTTTGGATGTACTATTTTAAAATATTTAGCTCTTTTGACTTGTTCTTGAGTCATGGTTTTGATTAGCCTATTTCTCAAGTTCTACCAGTTTGTGTAACTGAATGTGCCATTCCTGTGTTAGGAAAAATAGTGAAAGTTTAAAATGGACAAAAAAAGACAACGGGGCATTCCTTCAATAGAACCCTAGGCAGCCTGCCCAGTGCCTTTTCCCACGTTTCTACACAAGCTCTCTAAACCATCTGTTGGCTAACCTGCACAGATGTCTGAACACCATATTCTATTATTTGGCATCATTTCACCATGTACTGGGCTTATGAAGGTGGAGAGATTTAGTCCTATAGGAAGGGACTTAGTTTTTGATCTTCTGAAGACAGCCTGTTTTCTGAAGACAGTTTTTGTGAAGACACATAAAAGGCACAAAATTTCCAATAGCAATGATGGTGATGGGCATTTGTTACACGATGTGGTGAACATAAATGCCATGTGTATAACATAAGGAAGTGAATTCTAACTGAATCCTGAGGACGAGCTGAGGGAGAGAAATGATGATTGTGCACTCAAGGGATGACTATAAGAGATTTGCTTAGTTTTTCTGCTTTAATATGTTCTTTCAGAACAGTAAAGACAGTTGAAAAAGATTCACAGAACTTTAGACCCAAAAATGGACTTGAAAGATCAACTTCTTCAACCTTCCTCATTTTACCAACTAGACAAATAGGTTCCTTGGCATGGGACCTTATCACAAATGCCCTACCATACTCCTTTGCCAAATGCTAAAATTTGGTTTGCATCTTTCTCCCACCCCGTTTATATTGCTGGATCATTTCTTATGAGAGATATTCATTTTGAATGTAATACTGTTGTAGAAATACCCAAATTTAATTTTTCACTTTTGAAGAACATGGAAAAACATTTACTTTGCACTCATATAGATTAACCTCACAACAGCCCTTTTTGCTAAATGCTACTTTCTTTTGTGAAATAAGTCAGTGACATACACAGAAGGCTGAATGAACTGCTATTCTATTTTCCACCCTCCTCTTGTGACGGGCCTCCTGAATTCTCCCAGTTCACCATGGCTCCTAATGTGACCATCCAGCTTCCTTCCTAGGGCCCCGTTCCCACTCCCTCCAGAGTTTCTGACGACCAATGACAGAACAAAAACTCCCTCCACTTCCACACTCCCCACACTTCCAAGATGTTACACTATTCCTGAGCTCTTCTGACATTCTTCTCACTTCATCTGTCTTCTGTGAAGGTTCTTCTTCCGACCTTTAGAATATGGACATCCCTCAGGTCCAGCCTGTCTCTTTGCTCTTATTTATTTCTATAGCTTCATCATATTTTCATTTATCCATCTATGCATTACCTAATGACAGTCTATAATCAATGGTATGACAGGCATGGTCCCTGCTTTCATGGAACTTAAATCCTATTGAGGAAGACTGGTGATAAACAAGAAAAAAAACTACATAAAAATTTAAAAATGGGGACAAATATTAAGAAGGAAAAAACAAGGTGCAATAATAAAGACGAGGTGGGGAGTATCTACTTCAGATAGAGTGGTAAAGGAAAGTCCTTTGTAAAGTTGACATTTACTGGGATCTAAAGAAAAGGGCTTTTACGTAAAAGGTGTTTATATTCTTGGCAGAGAGACCAAATGCTCAAAGGTTTATAGCTGAATGGGAAAGAGCTTGGCTGTGTTTGAGAAAATCAGAGCAGAGAGTATTATAGGTAGAGACCAGGTCATACAAGGCCCTACAGGGCCTGGGTCTTATTCTAAACATAAGGAGAAGTTATTGAAGAGTGTTAGGCCAGAGGGTAAGCTATTATGACTTAGATTTTAAAAAGATAACTCTGGGGGCACCTGGGTGGCTCAGTCAGGTAAGCATCCAGCTTTGGCTCAGGTCATGATCTCACAGCTCATGGGTTCAAGTTGGGCTCTGTGCTGACATCTAGCTCAGAGCCTGGAGCCTGCTTCAGATTCTGTATCTCCCTCTTTCTCTCTGATCCTCCCCTGCTTGCACTGTCTCTGTCTCTCAAAAATAAATAAAAACCAAAAAAAAAAAAAAAAAGATCACTCTGGCTGTCATGACTTATAGAACTGATGGATATGGTGATGACACACTGAGGGTGGCCCAACACAGTCCCAGTTTAGGGGACTCCTTTGGAATCAGAACATGCAATAAATGCACACATTCTAAAACAAACTTTAAAAAGTGAACAGAGAAAAACAAAGAAGGTTAGCCCAGACACAGGCAGGCCTCCTGGCAACCTTCATCAGATTCCCTTGTTCCTGACGCCCGTGACCTACCTGGGACCCTGGTGTCCTCCCTTTGATTACTGAGCTAGTTTTACTTCTCAGGCTTGTCATATGTTCTTGTCCTTAGTATCTGGCCATCTGTTGTGATGAAATGATATTCAGTATCTGCTTTACAAAAATATATTGAGTGGGGTACCATGCATCTTAACTCGTTTATTCCTCACAACAATCCTTGAGGTAGGCATTATTATCCCCACTTATGAAGAAACTTAAAAACAGAAACAAAAAGCAAAAGAAGCTTGCCTAAAGTCATGTGCAACAAAAGTCGCCGAACATGACATGAAGCCAGGTAATGTGGTTCTGGCCTCAAGCATTCTTCATCCTGCTCTTTGAATACTGATCCTTAATGTGAGAGGCCCAGACACATTCAGGGAACTGCAAGGAGCTCAGAGTACTGGGGAAAAGCTGGGAATAGGTGAGGTGCACCACTGGATCCTAAATGCATGGCCATACGGAGTTTGGGTATGGCTTTGGGTGAATGGCTCTGTGGAGAATGGGTTTGGAAGGTGAGTAGGAGGACACTGGTTTCTGACTCAGCTTGTTGTAATGACTGGATATGTGCCTTCTTCCTGCATGGGGTTTTTGTGGGTTTTTTTGTTTTTTACTTATTTTTGAGAGAAAAAGAGAGAGTCAGTGCGAGCAGGGAAGGGTCAAAGAGAAAGGGAGATAGAGAATCCAAAGCAGGCTCCAGGCTCTGAGCTAGCTGTCAGCACAGAGCCCGACGCGGGGCTCGAACCCACGAACTGTGAGATCATGACCTGAGCCGAAACCGGACGCTTACCCGACTGAGCCACCAGTCGCCCCTGCACGGGGTTTTTGGATGCCTGTTGTGAAGAATGTGCTTGCTCCCTGCCCATGATGACACACAGGACTTCTCACAGCTTCTGCCTGAGCCTTCGGACTCCCACATCTCCCTTCTGGGCCCCACAGCTGTAGAATCTGGCTCCGTCACGCACAGCAAAGTTAGATCTAAAACTCATCCTCTCTTGTGAGTTTCAAGCCTATACTCTCAGTTCTTTGAACAGTTCAATGGATCGTGGCCTCTGGGTACCTGAAATTTACATGTCTAAAATCGAATCCATTATTCTCTAAAAATCATCACATCAAAAGAGAATTCGGGGGAAAAAAATCTAAGAAAAACATCAATGTCAGGAAAGTATGCTAATGGAAAAACTCTACATAAAGCATCATAATTTACAACATGTGGAAAAACAACATCTACAATATTTAATAAAATTGTTATATTAAGGACAACTCACAAGTGATCTTAAAGGAAAACCTATTTTGCATTTGTATTTGAATTTCAACAGGACTGCTTTGAATTGCTACTTTATTGATAAGTGAAACAGATTCTTTTATGACAAGTTATAAAAGCTTATAGTTTATCGGTTCCCTCTCCACCCTGCAATTACCTACAGGAAGAGACTGGCCATGGTTTTATTTTATGAGTTTTATAGGGGCACATTCACCCCAGTGTGCATACTATGAATTCCTGGAAAATTCTATAAATTGGGAAAAAGAAAGTGCTTCCTTTGGGTCAAAAACATTTGACTTGAACTCCTGTATCCATAAATAAACAGGCCCAAATATTATGTTAAAAGGTGAAAGACAAATTTTACATAAATATATGTATAAGGCATATTATACACGTGTGTAATAACAGACTATATAGCAATCTTATGAACTTACATAGTGGGCTAAACAATGACACACACCTAACAACAAAGGCAATGTAAAATGTCACAGAGAGGCACCTGGGGGGCTCACCTGGTTGAGTGTCCAACTCTTGGTTTCAGCTCGGGTCATGATCTCATGGTTCTTGAGATTCAGCCCTGCCTTGGGTTCTGCACTGACAGTGTGGAACCTGTTTGGAAGTCTGACTGTCTGTCTGTCTGTCTCTCTCTCTCTTTCTCATGCTCTCTGCCCCGACACCCAGCTCATGCCCTCTTTCCTTCTCTTAGAATAAACTTAAAAAAAGTTGCAGACTAAGGACAGATTATCATATAACCCAAAAGGGTCTTTGAATACATTTAAATTTGTAGGATTCAGATCAATAACTTTATGAATAAGTTTAGTGTAAAGGGTAAGCAACATGATGAACATCTCAGATATATTTTCAGAATAGTAAAATACTGTAAAACATATGAAAATTTACTACTGATGAAAAATTACATGACAAAAACTTATCATCAAGCCCTGAGAAAACCTAGAAGTGTAACTGCAGAATGAATAAATTAAAAGTTTGTTAAATTCAACTTACAAACTGAAGAATAATGAATGAATATTCAAATTTCCAATCAACCTAGAATATTCTAATTCCTAATAATGAATGCAGTATTTAGATGGATGGCGGAAGTATCCCGTAACTGGTATAATCTTAATCAGATAGCCTGGATTTTGTTTCAACCTGTTGTGACTGATGCAAGCTGTAATTATATCAACTGCTAGAAAATCCATTTGTTAAAAGAAAATCTGTTCTCATTAATGTAGACTGTGGGATCACTGAATAAAGGAAGAAGAAAACAGTAGTATTAACTTGTGTTGCAAGTTTGGAATGCAGGAGTTTTACAGAAATCAGCAGTTGATACAATAGGCCAGGCTGTTTGAATTTTTAACCTATCAGTTTTCACTAGAAGAGACTCAAAAACAATTCTTCTCAAATCACTAAAAATTCTGCACATATATGGCATGGTTTGCCATGTTTTAATTCCACCAGAAAACATACAAAGCTATGGAACTTCTATGCACATAGCAGGTTATGGGAAGGTTTGTAATAACCTAAATAAGACCAGACATATACAGAGATTTCCTTATGCTAGTTGTGATTTTTCTCTGATTTACAAATGAGTCCTTCATTTAAAGTAAATATGAGACTCAAGCTATGCTTACTTAACTATTAACTAACTTTTACACCTGCATTTCAGGGTTCAGACAATGACCTCTGATTAATCTAAGTCTGATAGTACCCTTAACAGCAACTTGTTCTTAAAGTGGTATGATCTAATTATTTTCACATAACCTAATATCATGACTGTCTAATGTCTTATTTGCTTTTCCAATAATAGTAAAGTGTTTGAGTAAATACCATTTAGGACAGAAAAACCACCACATATTTAACCATCAAGACTGAACTAGGACATCAAGTATAAAGAAAATAAAAGAAAATCTGTGATACATGAGCAGACAAAACAGGCTACCTAAGCAACAGAACTGTCAGGCAGATGCCCAATGTCTCTCCCAAAACACTAAATACCAGAAGGCAAAAGAGGATCAATTTCCATTCTGTGGGGAAAAATTTATGTCCAAATAATTAAAAACCCTAGCAAACTGTCTTATTCAAGCACAACTGAGGTATTTTAAAATACGTAGATTCAGATACTCAGATAATACACCTCTCACTTTTAGTCCTTGAAAAAATAACTTGAAAATATACTCTTAGATATGAACAAAATTAAGAGCTCACAATGCTCTTTTACTTCTATTGAATTGAAGGCCTCTCAAAAACTCACAGGGTATTACTAATGTCAGAAAGAAAAAAAATCCCAAACAAAACAAATTAAAGCTCATGTATTAAATGCAGGAAAAAAGGGAAACAAGTAAGTTACAAAGAGAGTGGGAGAGAACACAGCAAAGAGATGGTTTTGTCCTCAGGCGAACCTATGCCTACTTAAAGAACACTGCGTCATGTCAGATCAAACTATCCCCCGTAGCCCCGGATTTACTGAAAAGTTCATTCCGATTTGGAATGTCAAGGAACACAGCTTTTGATAGAGGCGTGAAAAAGTCTCATTTCCCTCACCTGCCGAACTGCTGAAATTAGCCGCTAGCACTCTCCAAGGCCCAAACCATCCACGAGGGGACCTGGAGCAACAGGGAGGTGGGGTGACAATGTACAGAGAGGTGACCTGGAGGCTGGTGGTGAGGAATCGGTCCAGGAAGCCACTCAGGGACCTGGCCTCTGCCACTCTGAAACCCTGGGCCACTCCCTTCTCTCTTCTCAGGACCCCAGAGTATCTCTCCTTTTGGGGGTAGAGTAGTACCAGGTTTGAACTTACAAATACCTACTTTGTTAAGGTTTTAGACAGACTTTTTCCTATTTCTTTTATCTAAACATTTTCTTCTCTTAAACCCTTAAAGGAAAGCAAGGGCACACGCATACAGAGGATGGAAATTAGGTAACACCGTGTCTGTGAAAATCAGACTTTTCCTGTCCTGGGGACCAGAAGACACTGGGTAATGAACAGATGTGTGATTCTATTTAGAAGTTATGGAGCAAAGGCCAAAGTCAACTGTCAACAAGCTAGGGGACTATACGGGAATGAGGGGCAGCAGTAAACTTAGTAAATTAGTAAACTAAGGAGTTTGTAGTAAAGAGACAGAAGGAGCTCAGAAAAACCTACCAAAATGCAGCCTGGCTCAAGTGAGAGCCTGGAGAACTAATGCGTGTTTGGGGTGTGCCTGTATAAACCAAGCGTATTAAAACTTATGACTTTATAGAGATTGGAAATGTTATTAATATATTAGGAGCTATAATTTAATAATCCAACTGAAAAAACAAACAAAAGACCAACAATATCTAAACCTTTATATATTAGATTCTGTTCAATTCTTTGGAGTCATTCTGAGACCACTGGGGCACTAATATAAACATTTACGCCATGATTTCTCATGATTTCATGAAAAGTCAGTTTTACTAGTTCATCATTTAATTAATGTGGAAATCTACAATCAGCCTACAGAGTAAAGCAAAAAAAAAAAAATACTAGATTACACTTTTAAGTTCTAGAATGTACCCAAAAAACCCCCAGCAAAACCATAAATGGAAACACAGGTGCTGTAGGAAAGCCTATAGGAATAAACCGAATTTCATAAATATGCAGAATAATCCAATCAGCTTCCTTTTCAAATACATTAAGGGGTTCCAGTTCAAGATGGTAACACAGGAAAATCCTCAACTTCTCTCCCCCCACTGACACACTGAGTCTGCAGCTCCCTGTGGAACAATTTCCTCTTAGAAAACCAGAAGGCTAGCTGAATGATGACTACCCCACAGGCAAACAACAAGCAAACCACATGGAAGCGTGTAGGGGAGCCCAAGATACAACCTTTCCATAAACCCCCACCCCAGTGCAGTGACCCACAAAAGGGAGAAAAAGTAAAACCTGAATGTCTCCTCAAGGAGTGATGGGTTCAGACACCTCAACTTTTAAGACCTACACCTGAGTGAAAAAAAAACTGTTTTCCATAATTGCTAGTCTTCATTTTTTTAATATTAAAGAATACAGTATACAGGTTATGACTACTATTTTAGCATACTTACTAAAGAATAACTGCAACACACGCAATAGCCAAGGACTTTTACGATTACACTGGTATTGAATTCCTCAAACACCACTCTTTTCCAGAGCCCCACACAGTAAGCTATCAAGCAGGCTGGCTCAATCGTGCGAATTTACTACAAATGGAAAATGGAGTCAATCTCCCAGTGAGGTATCAATAAATTTCAAATATAGCTTAATATTCCCTTTATTTTCATAAAAAAGGCATTACCAAATCTAACAGGAAATGATCAACTGTATGGAGTGTTTGAAAGACTTAACATACAGAAAGGGTAAGAGAAACGCGATTATGCTTAGTGAAGAGTAAGATATATTCTAGTCTGTATTGTTTTATGAATATTTCAAGTGGGAGCTGGCCACTGATAAATATTTCATTCAAATATTATATTCAGAGAATAGAAGGGAAATTTAATTGTTTTCCTTCTATGTTATCTAATTATCTTTAAAATAGTGAATAGGTGTTATAATTGTTAAATGTCCTTTGTTGTCTGGCAGTAATAGAAGAGGGATAAAAGTTTTCACTTCTATAATAAATAAGCATAGTAATCCATAAGAGAAATGAAACATGATGACCTTCTTTTGCTATTAAAAAATATTCACTCTAAACAATGATTTTAGTGCACAAAATAACACTCACTTAAAAAACAGTGGAAATCAGTTTGTGTGAAGACTTATATTAAATTATTAAAATATAAAATATTTGTAAATAAAAACAATTCTATTTATAACACTAACATAAACAAGTACCTGTAAAAATGATATCATATGTCCCCATGTCTTGGCAAAAATTAGTATGGTCTTCTCATTAAGTTAGAAAACATGAGGTTAATTCTCTCAAAGGGATATAACTTTTGGCAAAAGGGAGCTTACAAGAGTTTCTACAATGGCATTTTGTGTCATGATAACCAGTACCGTTTTGTAGCTTATCATTTTAATAATGCAGAAATAGACTGCCTTACCGTTGGTGTTGTAGCTACTTGATGGTTACAAGGCTTTCTTTCTATGTTGATAATCCCTGTGAAAAGAAAAGATGATAGATATTTGCTTATTATACCTATCCATTTTATTGTGAAAAAATTTATCTCAGTAAGAGGTGACTTCTATAGCGTACGAGAAAAAAGTCTCATTTGAATGGGAGCATCCTTTAAAGTTCTGTCATGAATTCTTTGGTTAGAAACAGTTGGAGAGTTTAGCTAACTAAGAGACCCAACTCAAAGTGAGCTGAGCCCATTTTCCCCTTCAAATGGTGTTTAGCAATAGTGTAAGATGTGTCCATATCCTGCTCTTGGCTCAAAAATTATACCATTATCTCCACTCTGCTGCAGTTCTTCCATTAAAGTTTTATTTCTGACCTGAGGTCATCAAGTTTTCATAAAGAAATACCACAAAGGCTATAAAAGGAATCACTTCCTTATTTTCTCAAAAAGAATAAATAAATCTACTTGAATTTCTCTTTGATCATTTGACTTCCTACTATGCCATATTCTATTTATTCAATCACCATGGAGTGTCTGGAAAAAAAAAAGTCCCCCCTGATTCTCTCCTTTAAAATGATAATATTGACTGCTAAACTTGAGAAAAATCCTTTTATCATGTGTGGATTTATCTTTTTGTTCCGAATTCCTCTACTGCATTTCTTTGTAATAAACAGCTTTTAAGTATATAACACATTGCATCTCATCTGTAAAGATACTGGTTCAAAGTCTAGCTCAAGTTAAAAATGAACAGAGGTGTGGGTCTCATTTACTTTATAATCTCTGTCCATCAGCAAACCAACATGTGAGTTAGGACATCAGAACAGTTCTAGTTCCTTCAAATAATGCTACAGGCTTTCACATGCAAGGCTGCTTAAAAGTGAGAACTGTAAGTATTGTTAGGAGTAATTAGCACAATTTCTGGTTGAAACAGACAACAGCTCCTCCCATTTACAGGCATTTAACTCATTCTTCTTCAAGTACAATAAGGGATTATGTAAAAGTGTCATAAAACAATCACTTTTTATCACTGTGCAAGAATATATTAAAAATGAACAAAGTACCACGAAACACAATTAAAAAAAAACATGGCTTTTCTTTCATTTTGAAAATTCAGCTATTATTAGTCAATGATGTATAAAGCAGCATACTACCTTATGCAATCAACTAATATTTACTGAGTGGCTATTTGATATCAGTGATAAAAGTTAAATTATAAAGGATAAATTATAATTTCTGACCTCAAGACTTGAGTAAAACAGAGATGTCCTCTTTTTGAAAAAATACTACAGAGCAAATTAAAAGTTTTGTCTTAAGAATAAGAAAATCTTTAACTTTCATGGAAAGACACATTTTTATTCATAGAGTAACACTGGTCTTGAATAAAAAGTTTTTAAACCCCAAGTGAACATATTAGAAAATGTTCAGATAATGTTGATTCTTACTGTGAGGTTTTAGTAATACTGAAGTATACAGAACAAATGGTGAAACCCCCACCTCCCCAGTGCCCACACTCCCCACAGCCCCTTCTGGCTGCATCCACTGAGAATTTTGGCATGAGACATTGGCTTTTAAAAGGTTTTTTTTTTTAGTGTTTTATTTTTATTTTTGAGAGAAAGAGAGAGAGACAGTGTGAGCAGGGGAGGGTCACAGAGAGAGGAAGACACAGAATCCAAAGACAGGCCCCAGGCTCTGAGCTAGCTGTCAGCACAGAGCCTGATGCGGGGCTCGAACTCACAAACTGTGAGATCATGACCTGAGACCAGGTAGGATACTTAACCAATTGAGCCACCAGGCACCACTGAGACACTGGCTTTTAAATAAGAGTGGTCAGAGCATGGGCTCAGGAACAGGGAGCATCTTCCATGTGTGTTCTCACTACTGTAATCAGATTCCTATAACACTGACCTAGACTGATTACTAATTTTAAAATTCTTATCCAATTAGAAAGTAACTTCAAAATGTTGAAAATAAAAAACCAAATCTACATCTTCAGCTTATACAATTACAAAGAAAAAACAACTATGTATTTTACAGTTTCAATTTCAGGATAAGAAGGTGGTGGAAACTAAAATTTCTTGAAGTGGATGACACAAAGATATAACCTTTGTTTTAAATTTAGATTGCCAACTGAAATAATACAATTTGGAAATACAACTACTACATGTTTGTTCAAGCTTTTAGTAACGAATATACACAAAAAAAGCTTAAGAAAAAATGTTCCCAAACATGTTACTAATTCTACCCTAAAAATCTCTGTTATTTCACTTTTGTTAAAGTATGATGATAAGTGAAAGCTCATAATAAATAGGTTGCTGTGCTGGTTATTTTTGCGTGTCAGCTTGGCTAGGCCTCAGTCCCGCATATCTGGTCAAACATTCCAGATGTTTCTGTGAAGGTATTTTTTGGATAAGATGAACACTTAAATCAGTACACTCTGAGTAAAGAAGACTGCTCTCCGTAATGAGAGTGGGCTTCTTTCAATGGGTTGAAGGCCTGAAGAAAAAAAAAATGACTTCCTCTGAAAGAGGAAAAACTTTGCCAACAGACTGCTTTTGGACTTGAACTGCAACTCTTCCTTGGGTCTCCAGGCTGCCAACTAACCTTGGAGGTTTTGTTCCTGACAGCCTGCACAATCGTGTAAACTGATTCCTCAAAATAAATCGATGTGTATACACGTTCTATTGGTTCTGTTTCTCTGAAGAAGACTAACTAATACACTTAACTTTCTGGGAAACAAAAAAAGTGAAACTACAATTGTTTGTGCTCATTCTAAATTAAATTTTTGTTCACTAAACATATTAAGCATGCAGTAATATGGTTAAAAGGTCTAACTTATGGTGTATTTTAAAAATCAGGATACTTCACGATTCTAAACTTAAAAATATTACATTTGTAGAGTAAATCAATCTACCAAATAAAAAAACCAATCTGTCAATAGATACTTACCACTAGATTATCCAGTCTGACAATCTCTGCTTTCTGATGTTTATTTACCTTTAACACAATTACTGATATGGCTGTGTTGAAGTCTGCCATCTGGCTATTTCATTGCGTCTATTTCTATTCCTTTCTTCCTCCCTTCTCCATACTCTTTTAAGATAATCAAATACTTTTACTATTCAATTTTATATCCCCAAAGGCTACATTGTTAGCCACACATTTTAGTATTTTATTTAGTAGCCAGAGATTGTAATACATCTCTCTACTTTATTACAGTATACCCTGAATTACGATTTTCTACTTTACAAACAATATAAATATCTCAAAACAGTATTACTCCGTTAACTGTTCCACTCTTTATGCTACTGTTATATTTTACCTCCACATGTTATAAATCTCACATTATGTCAGGATACTGTTTTAAACAGTCAGTAGTATATTAGAATGAAAAATCACCTTTTTATATTTACACATGTACTGATCCTTTCCAGTGTTTTCATTCCTTCCTGCAGCTCCAGGTTTTCATTTGAGATTATTTTCCTTTAGACTGATGAACCTTTTGTAGAATCTCTCATGGTGTAACTCTGTGGATGACTGTGTTATTTTTCTGAAAAGACTTTAAAGGCAAGCATTCATGTATGAAGGCTAATTTTGCTGGGTACTGAAATCTAGGTTGAGAGTCATTGTCTTTCAGCAATTTACTGGTTTTATCCCACTGCTTCTTATGAGAACAAAGCCATCAATTCTTACTGTTATGCTCTGAATGTCCTGCGTTTTTTCCTTTGGCTGCTTTTGTGATTTTTTTCTTTAGGTTTCCACAGTAGTGGCTTCTACAAAGTAAATTAGAAGATGGGTAGCATTCTCAGAGTCACACAACCAATGAGTAGCAGCACCATGACTGAAACCTATGTGTGTAAATCACAAACCCTCCAGACCCATTGGCACATTGGGCCCCTGTAGCAAGGCCCTGCCCTGATTTTATTCATCTTTGCATCTACAGTGCCTAGTCCATATGCTTAACACCCAGAAGGCCCTCAATTCTTGAACTGAATAAATGGAATCTATGCCGTATCCGCTGAGTTCACATGCTACAAGACATATTTAACTGCATGCAGAATGTTTGAGTTAATCTTCTAGGACTGCTTTCAAAAATGTTAATTTACTACTTCCTTTGGTAATGTGTCTGAACTTACTGTAAAACTGAAATGTGTTACTTGAAATATTTCTTAATTTTCCAGACATTACACACTTTAGAGACGATAATGGAAAACATTTTCTACTTTTTGCGAGATGGTTAGGTATTTTGTTTTGTAGAAAACTAGAACATGACATTTACCCCACTGTACTTGACTGACTTGAACAGCAGAATTACATATTTTATAGTTTCTCTAGTCTATGCATCTTCAACTCAAGACCATGATCAAAGGAAAAAGAGAACAAAGAGGATGAGATTTCTTGAAAAAGCAAAAAAAGGCAGAATATGTGCCAAATTCTAAAGTCAAAATATATATCCAGTAATATTATGGACATCACCAAATGTTTATGGGTTACTCACTAAGCACAGGCACTGTGCTAGGGACAAGAGAACCTTGATTCTCCCTTTCATGACCCCTTTTTAGGAGTCTTTTGCTTCAGGCAACAATAGAACTATGCATCCTTTTTGAGTTTTAGAAATCATCAAGAATCTCTATATAAGGCAGAAAGAGTTATGCTTTGATTACTTTTGGCTAAGAAAAATGAAATAAAATGTATTATATTCCAGTAGAATAGTTTTACAAGGTAGGGTTCTTTCAAGCCAAATTTAACATAAAGTTATGCACAGCTTGCAAACATTCTTGAGAACTAAAAAAGAAATACAACTATTTTTCAGATAATATAACTCTGTAACTAGAAAATTCAAAAGAATCACTGCTAAAAGTAATATACTCAATAACAGAACTAATACATCAGAAAGCGAACACAACATAAAATTTAATATACAAAAATTAAGATCCTTTACATATTCAAACAGCTAGTTAGAAGATACATGACACTTGGGGCACCTGGGTGGCTCAGTCGGTTAAGCATCTGACTTCAGCTCAGGTCATGATCTCACTGCTCCAGGGTTCAAGCCCAGGTCAGGCTCTGCACTAACAGCTCAGAGCCTGGAGCCTGCTTCGGATTCTGTGTCTCCCTCTCTCTCTGCCCCTCCCCGACTTGCACTCTATCTCTCTCTCAAAAATGAGTAAATGTTAAAAAAACACATTAAAGAAGATATATGACAAAGAACACCTCATTGATAAGAGCAAAATAAAAGATAAAATACTTGAATATAAGAAATGTACAAAATAATGTGAATGCTAAAATACTTCTAAAAGACATAAAAGTAGTCTCAAACAAATAGACATCCCTTATTCTGCAACAAGAGCATGTCACATTATATAAAGGCCAAATCCCTCCATGATTATATATGAATTTAGTGTGATTTCAATAAAAAAAGGTTTTTTTTGCCAGAGCACAAGTTGACTCTAAAATTCATATAGAAGTATATGCAAGAATACCTAGAAAAATTCTGGAGAATAAAAAGAGCTAAATATCAATATGTATTATAAAAAGTCTCTGCAATTAAAAAAAATGTAGTGACACACGAATAGACAAGTAGACCAATAAAATATATTACAATTGTTCAGAAAGGGATCCAATTACATAAGGAAATCACATGAAAAAAGGAAGAGATACTTTTTAATACATGGGGTTGGGATGCAATGTATGTTTTGAAAAGGAAATTCGAGGGGCGCCTGGGTGGCTCAGTTGGTTAAGCATCCAGCTTTGGCTCAGGTCATGATCTTATGGTTTGTGGGTTCAAGCCCCGCGTCGGGCTCTGTGCTGACAGCTACCTCAGAGCCTGGAGTCTGCTTCAGAATCTATATCCCCTCTCTTTCTGACCCTCCCCTGTTCACACTTGTCTGTCTCTCAAAAAGAAATTAAAAACATTAAAAACATTAAAAAAAAAAAAGAAAAGGAAAGGAAATTTGATCCATACCTCACACCATAAACCAGGAAAAGAAATTCTTAATGGGTCAGATTTAAATGCTAAAAATGAAGCTTTACCAATCTTCAAAGAAAACATAGTGAATTTCTTTACAAACCCAGGAATGATAAAAGCTTTTATAAAAAATTTGCATTGCAAAATCAAAGGTCAAATATCAGATTGGGAGAAAATATTCGCAACCTATATTACAGACAAGTTTTCCCATCACGTAAAGCAAAAACATACAAATATATAATAAGGCTAATTTAAAATTTAAATTGGAAGTCACACTATGAATTCATTGAGCTTTTAAAACTTGACTTGCGAGATATGTCCAGTGAAAAAAACGTCTTAGAAGCAGTGATGTCACAATAGCAGTGAGTATACTCAGCCCCCCAAAGCTTATTTCTAAATTCCATTATCCACAACATAGTACCAGGGCTCCTTGGAAAAAGGACTGATTCCAGCTTTGGGGCAGGGAAAGTACAGGATGAGCCGAGGACACTGCTTGCAACATGTACTCTAAGCTAACTGGTTTGTATTAAAAGACATAGGAATAGACATGAAGGGGCTCCCCTTGCCCAAATTAGGGAACATCCTCAGGACCACAAAGAAATTGATAGTAAAGAAGTATAACAAATTGAATGAAAAAAAATCACAATACTCAAAGAAGCAACAAGAAAAGAAAATGCTCCTCTTGACTGACCACCAGCCAATAAATGTAGAAGCAGTGATAACATTAGAAACCTACCCTGTTGTACCCCCCCAGCCACTGTTAACAGTTTTATTTCAAGCAAGGATCATCAGTGGCTGTTGAAACGGTTGAGTAAGGCTGTTGGGAAAGAGGGTATTCACATGGTCTCGAAGTATCAGCCCACAGAATACCCACTCAGCAATTACAAAGGGAAAAGTTTATCTTTACAACAGAGATCTAGTGTTCACCAAGTTAATCAAGGATTATGTTTAGCAACACATGTAGTGGGATAATCTGATATTATGTGCCTCCCAAAAAACAACAACAAAGGAGTGTGGATTAACAGAGATTAATGGGACTAAAATGACATAGCAACCAATATAAATGTGGCTCTGGATTGGATGCTGGACAAATAAGCATGCAAACAAAAGACTTTAGATACAATTAGGAAAATGTGAATATGAACTGTTTACTTGATATTATAGAGTCGTTGTTAATTTTCCTTGTGATAATGATACTGTGATTATATAGAGAATATTCCTATTCTTAGCAGATATTTGAATGAAGTTTTTGAAGGAAAGAGGCAAATGGTGCAAATTTAGTTTTACCTTTTTTTGAACTGTTTTTGTGGTCTTAAAATACTTCAAAACACCTGGGGAAAGTACTGTAGACCCTTATTAGACATTTAATGATCATATAGCAGGCAAGCAAATACTCAGTGGTTTTGAATATTGCTAAATCTTCCACGTAAGCAGAATAAACAGGGCTTAGGTTTTCACTAAAAAATTTCTCAGCATTATTTAAAAACAGTTAATGAAAACCAAAACACTACTCTCAACTCTGGATTTAATGGAGTATCTGCCTAACAATAAGAGAAGGCTCCAAAATTAATGTACAAATGAATAAACAGCTACTATAATATGTATTTACATTTTACATATTGATAGCTTCATTCAATAAATCTATGTTTATTGAGAAATAATTTTCAGGGCAAATCCCTGCCCCAAATGAGAGGTATCAGTTATTTATAATTCTCTATTATTAGTTCTTGCTCCTTTACAATTAGGAAAAAACATTTTGAAGGACAAATGTTATATTATTTATAATAATCCTGACTCAGGAACCACTCTGTTTTGGAAGAACAGCTCTGGCAGTGATTATTTGACCTTGGGCAAATTATCCACTCTGCTCCTCCATTTTCTTATTCAGTACAGAGGAAACAATATGTTATCTCACAGGTTGATGGACGAATTAATTGGTTAAATATAGGAAAAAATACTCCAATACTCCAAATTGCACCTGGCATACCATCTATGTTTGAGATTGTGCATACGTGTGCGTGCGTGCAAACACATACACACACACACACATACAGTATCAGAATGTTTATTTTGGCTTTGACATTTAAAATAGCCAGATTTGTATATTTTTTTCAACAGCCTTCAAATACATGTAGAACTAAAGCTTTAAAGGAATAAAATACAGTCAACATAATTAAGTATTTGTATGAAAGGGTCACATATTCTAATGAGTTCTGCTTTAGAAAACTTAATGGCTTTGCTTCATACAATCCTTTCACATGAAGTGAAAATAATTAACTTTATCATACCTGAAAATATTTTTATTAATAACTATGCTCATACATACATATACATGTGTGTGGGTTCAGATGGACATACACATACATGCCTATATACATATATATAAACCCTGTCCCTTCCTCTCTATACCGTTACTTAGCCTGGACTGTTTCCTCAGTCTGTTTCCTCATTTGAATAACTGGAATAGATTCTTAACCAAACCCCCTGACTTGCTCCATGGACTTCCCAATAACATCCCACACTGCCAGAGTGGCTATTCTAAGGAAAAATTGTTATCCTCTCATTGTATAGCATAACCTTTAGGATAAAAATTACCCTCCTCGATTGTTTAACTCACCTGCTTAACTAAAACTGGCACACAAAGCTATTCAGGACGTAGCTACTGCCTGGCTCACTAACCTTCCCCCGCCCGTCATTCACCCTTGCCATTCCTCCAGCGGCTCTTTAATCAGTGTGTACCTAAGCTTTCTTCCTTTCTGACACCTCCTTCTAAGCTGAATTATTTCCTGCACCTCCTTTAAAGCTCAGGTCAAACATTGTGTTCTCTAGGAAACGGTTTGTGATATTCTTCCGACTCCACTCTGATTCATATACCTCTTTCCATCTCTTCCCTCCCTCAGCATGCCTGTACAATCCTCTCTCACAACATTTTCCTCACTACATTCATGAAAACCTGCTTAGCCGCACATATCATACAGTTCATATTCAATAAGTGCCTTTTGAATGACTGAAAAACACAAACGCAGAAACTAAGAGTTAAAAACACCTTACAGCAAAACAGGCTGCAGGTTGTCCACTGACACGGTCATCCCATATTCTACATATTTTTCTAAATATTCATCTAAAATACATTTTTAATAAATGCAAATTGTAAAATGACTTGCCTTCATCTAGCCTAGTAAAATGTTATCATTTATCTTATATTGGACTTTTTCAGGATGGCATGGGAAACCCTCTATTTACTGTGTGTATAATTCAGATTACAGAAAGGGAACACTCTTTAAACAATGTATTTTTCATATATTATAGGAAAAAATTCTCCCAAACTCAGAAATATCAAAGGCTCAGGGCCCTGAGCCTACAAAGTTTGGACATCTACACAGACCACCGAGGTAAAGCACAGTGAATACACAAAACCACAAAAACAGTAGGCTTTTTCCTGTGTTAGTTATGGAAATAGGTAGTGACCCACTCATCAAGGGTATGTAAACACAAATGAGTAGGTAGGTAAAACTCTGGAAAAGGGGGGGAGGGGTTCCTAACATTTGAGACTGGTAAATTAATGCTTCTGGAAAAGTACAAAGCAAGCAGGGAAAAGCGAGTAACTCTACGGCGTGGAACTGCATCAACCAGACAACATGGCGCTTGGTTACAGCTCTGCCATCAATAGTAAGTATAAGTTAGTCTTTCTGTGCTTTAGTTTAAGCCTCATACCTGTTGGGAAGATCTCTTCAGTCTCTAATAATCTGTGCTATTTATTCCCAAATACTAATCAAAAATTAAGTGTGTTGATCCATTGTAAATATGTTAGCGTATCTTTAACTCATAAACTGATGCCCAAATAATTTAATTATCCTAACCAAAAATCACTTAAAATTCTACAAGTTATTTACTACCAAAAACTGCATATAATTTTTGACAAATATCTTCAGTAAACTCTAACAGGAGATTAAAGCTTGTTCAAATTATAACCTTTGTGACATGCTCCAGATATTCAATCTGACAATAGTAAGGGTATGATCCTACTATAATTATGTCACCTATTTATTATATAGACAAAGCCAAGATATTACAATTCTCTGTGTATACAGTCCTTAAAATATAATTTAGTATCTGTAAGCCTTTAGAACTAATATCATTTTAGCAATAATACTACGGAATCTTGAAAACAACAAGTACAGCTCCAAAAAGGATAAAATGGAAACTATCATAATTCAGGTATTTATTTTTTAATTCAAATTTATTACTGCAGTGAAGAATTAAAAATAAAACCACATAGCACCAAAAGAAGCTTCATGCAATTGCCTGCCTTCCTCAATTTCTTCCTTTATTGTTTTCCGGTCAGTGAGCATCCAAGCTATCTATTTCGGAATCATCCAAAGTTACCCTCAAATTCTCTATTCCTTACCACTCACATTCCAAATCTCTAATACTTAATGATTTAAACATCTCTGTTTTCTTACTTCAGTTCCATTCTCCCACCTTGGTTGTAAAATCACTTTTTGATTGACCTTCCTAGGTGGAATGCCCTAACACCTTTTATGATTACTAGTCTTCTCATTTGATAACAATTAGTTAATTTATTAATTTATTTAAAAATTTTTTAACATTTATTTATTTTTGAAAGATAGAGACAGATCATGAGCAGGGGAGGGGCAGAGAGAGAGGGACACACAGAATTGGAAGCCGGCTCCAGGCTTTGAGCTGTCAGCACAGAGCCTGATGTGGTGCTCAAACCCACGAACTGTGAGATCATGACCTGAGCCGAAGTCAGATGCTCAACCGACTGAGCCACCCAGGCGCCCCTGATAACAATTAATTTAAATAGTGTCTTCTCTGAGGGCTTGTCATGACATCATACATATACTCCAGTACATTTTGTTCGTTTTTCTTATTTAGAAAGTATCAAACTGTAAGATGCCTCATACCACTCCCTTTTAAAAATATGTCTCAGGTGCCCGTGTGGCTCAGTCGGTTAAGCATCCGACTTCAGCTCAGGTCATGCTCCTGCGGTTTGCTTTGCAAGTTTGAGCCCCACATCGGGGTCCCTGCTGTTAGCGTGGAGCAGACTTCAGATATTCTGTTCCCCCCTCTCTGCCCCTCCCCTGCACTCCCTCTCTTTCTCAAAGATAAATAAATATTAAGAGAAACAAAACAAAACAAAAAGATGTCTCTCGTGACTACTGCCAGTCCAGGGAACAGAGTGTTCTGTTCTTCATTTACATAAGATTCTGGGCAATATGGCCCCCTGCTACCTCTCTGGCCTTGCTGTCTTATACTTTTCCCCCCATTCCCTTTACTCTAGCCATACTGATCTCTTTGTTTCTCGAGAGAAGAATTACACCACATACATTTCTGACTTGAGATCTTGGTCAGGGATGCTATTCTCCCATATGATATGGCTTTCTTTCTTCTCCAAAAGTTTGCTCAAGTGTCACCTTCCTTGTGACATTTTTTTCTTGACCACCCTATTTGTTTATTTATTTTATTTCTGAGAGAGAGAGAGAGAGTGAGCGAGCGCATGTGAGCATGAGCTAGGGAGGTGCAGAGAGAGAGAGGGAGACCCAAGATCCGAAGCAGGCTCCAGGCTCTGAGCTGTCAGCACACAGCCCAATGTGGGGCTCAAACTCAAGAACTGTGAGATCATGACCTGGGCCGAAGTCAGAGGCTTAACTGACTGAGCCACCCAAGCGCCCCTTTTTAAAACAGCAATATAACCTCATTCCCCAGTTCACTTTATCTCCCTTCCCTCCTTTGCTTGTTATTTATTCTATATTTCTTTGCTTATTGTCTGCTTCTCTCACTGGAAGGTAAGCTGAACAAGGATATGGATTTTTACCCGTTTTGTTCACTGATTCATTCACATACCACCTATAATATGGCCAGGGACAAATTAAGTGCCCATAAGGTACTAAATGTACAAATGAATGTTTATTCATTCTTGTATGGGAAAGAATTGAAAATTCTTTAGAATTAAAAATAACGCCCCCCCCAAAAGAACAAAGTTAAAATGAGAAAAAAGTTAATAATGGAAAAAGTATTTTCATCTATTACACTGTCATATTATTGAGAATGTAGGAAGGTGAGAACTCATTTTCTCAGGTCTATCTATAAAAGAAATAATTTAAGTACTAGGGAGAGGTAATAAATTAAGATCCCAAACATAAGCATGATTATTTAGAAGATGTTTTTCGTAACTCAAAGCAAAGAGCAAGTTACTTAAAAAAATATGCCTACCATGCTATATCAACTTTTTCCCTATAAAAGCTTAATGAATATTAAGTAGAATAATTTGCCTGTTATGCTGTGCATTTATAACTGCCTTTAACATGAGATGTTAATGTTAAATCTTTACTTGAAAACATACAGATTAAAAGACTGAGATGACATTAAGTATTAAACTTCATAATGTTATCACAGAAATAGAAATAAAGAAAAAAAGAAAAACAAGAGACCCCTATCCCCACACCAAATAAAAACACCCCAAAATTGTTTGATTCTGAATTTGCTAAAACACCAGGTCAGTACCTACATTGCCTCTACAGAGCTTAATAGCTGGGAGATGTGCCTTGATTCCTTTCAAAAAGAAGTCAAATATACACAACACACACACACACACACACACACACACACACACACACACACACAGAGTCACTCTCACATATTAACAGGATAGGAAAGAAAAGAAACTGGAGTGTTGGGAGGCAGATTTGAAGGATTCAGCGCAGTAATGCAGGTTATTACATGACTTGTGACACACTGGCCTTATAAAAGGCCAGCATCAAAATGCAAACTCTAAGTTCCAAACTCTTGTTTGGAGAAGTCTTAGAGAGATAATATTGTTGTATATTGAATAGATGACACAAATTCTAAGGATAAGGATTTCACAAGGACAAGGTATTTAAGCAGACTGTTTCCTGCCTGTGCTCCCTTAGTGTTTTATGCTTATTCTCCGGCCGAACTTAACCCCATTATTCTAGGGCTCTGAGGGCAGTCCTTCACCTTCCAGCTCTCCCAGGGTTTGGCACAGTGCCTGTCCATAAACAATTGTTGAACTGTATCAGTTTAATTTTTGATAAAGTATAAAAAAGCTTTTATTTTTTAACTGAGTAACAGGTTCTGTTAGGATGTTTCTACTAAAATACAGTATTTCTGGTTCTGCTCAAAAAGATGATGCTAGTCAAAGATATTCTCAATTTTTACTCTTTATGAAATTATAGTTGAAAGTTGAAGGGAAAAAAGTAAACTGCCTAAAATTAGAACATTAGAACAGTGTTCTACTTTTTACTTATTGAACATTTACAATGTAAAAGCCTCTTAAATTATTTTTAAAATATGACCAGTCACTCCATCTAGTCATTTCTTAAGTTGCCAAATTGGTCATCAACTTTGCTCTCAGACCTGGGAGGCAAGTTGCTGACTAAGAACAACACAAAGAGTGATTCTTCACATTTTCATTCACTTTTCATTCAAGGAAAAAGCTTCCTGAAAACACACATTTAAAATTCTGGCAAATACAAATCAACATTATCTTGACATCTCTATCATTACCAGAAGGACTGGTTCCTAAACCTAATTTCCATCGTTAGCTGAAATTTTCAATAAGTGATGGATATTCATTTCCAGAAAACATTACCAGTAAACTCTATGATATCACATACTGTTCACTATCCAGACCGAACTGACTAAACCACAAAATGCAAAAGTATGCACTTAAGCTAGTCTGAGAGAGGCCTTAGGGCTATTCTGAATATTGTCTTATAAAAGCATAACCTAACTGAGTAAGAGTGAATGAGAAATTGATTTAAATAGACCTCTTCCTCCAAATTTCTAGAGTCTTCCTTTAAACTTCTAGAGCCTTTGGTAGACTGAAGCATTTAAAAACTGAAATATGTCTTGTCATGACTTAATTTTTTTAAAAGTTACTCTGGGACACTGGAATTTATAAAGGAAACAAAAATTATTATTTTTGATGCTATAAATGGTATTTCATTTTCCCCCTTGACTAAGGGAGTAAACATGGGAACTGGTTCCCTGGTTCTAAATGGTGCCCATCCTAAAAAAAACATGTAAATAAAAAAATGATTATTTGTTTTTAAAATTCATCACGTGTCACAGAATGTAAAGACTGAAAGGAAGGGATCTGAAATATGTGCAGGTCCATCAATGGAAGGAATGAGTAAACATGATTAACGTGGAGTAATGTTTGACTTTTTATTTTCAACATGAATTAAAAATATTTTTCATTAACAGAGATGTGGTCAACACCTTGATGTACAGATGTTATACAGTATTCACTAGAATACTGAAAAACTAAAAATAATAATCTAGCAATTGAAAGATGTCAAAATTATGGAATACTCATTTTCCTTTCAAAACCATGCATTAAGTTTATTGGAAAAAAGTTATGAAAAATCTACTTTAAAAACTACATACATGAAAATATACTTTATAATAATATCATTGTGTATGTCTTACTGCCTTAGAAATGGAAAAACTGTCAATTTTAGTATGAGATTATAAAAATAGCATCTTATGGTTGATGTTAAATAACATTAAACATAGTCTTATTCTCAGGCTATATAAAAAATAAAGTTATCCTGGTCAAAAATAATTTCTCTGTTTTATAATCTGCCCCTTTCCCTTTGTTGGATGCAGCCATGTAAAGTTGTAATTCTTTCTAAAAATCCTCACCTTTGAGCAAATTGATTACTGACAGTTTCATTTTTCCCTAGAGGCACAGCAGAAATCACAAACATTCGCTGCTTTCATTGCAATATAAATGATGTTCTGATAAAGTTGAAAATTTCCAACTCTCCTACTTTAGAACTACATAATAAAAACCACTTTTGTCATGGAAAAGTTTTAATCAGTATGCCTACAGATAGTATTTTGAAAAAATATATAGTGTACTAGAGGATTATGGATTTTAACATACAACATTCACTAAGTCTAATTCTAAGAACATAGTGATTTCTCTAAAATTTAGTGGGAAATTAGGTAAATTAAAAAAAAAGTTTAGTGATTAAAATAGCTCTGAATATAGTCATAAAGATACTATCTATAATTTCTAGCACATTTTAAGTCAAGCATAGGTTGGTATTTAAAAACTTTCACTTGCAGTAAACACTTTCCCATCCTCTATTTTCAAATGACAAGTCACTAGGATGAAATAACTTACTGCAGGTCATAGCATAACTAACAAAATCTGGATCTAAATGCAGGTTTCTCTGACTTCTCGGCTAAGTGCAAGCAGAATATCATGTATTGATTTAAAATACGAAGAGGAGGAAACTTATAGACCCCCTATTCAAATTAATATCAATACAAATTAATATCAATACTGCTTACTAGTAACATTTCTACAATCCAGATGATAAAATACCATGAAACTTTCAACATTATATTCAAGGAGGTTTTAATATTAAAAGAATTATGTATATTTTAAAAAGTGGTAATCTTTTTTTTATATTGGAACAATGATTTGTCTGGTGTCAATTAATGAAGATTTACACAGAAGTAGATTTTGTTAAGTTTGAACTGTCCAACATAATAGCCATTGGCCATATGTGCCTATTTATTCATTTATTTCAAGTTTATTTTTATTTATTTTGAGAGAGACAGAGAGAGCAAACTGAGAAGGGGGAGAGAGAGGAAGATGAAATACCAACCGGGCTCCATGCACTGTTAGCACAAAGCCCAATGTAGGGCTTGAACTCACAAACTGTGAGATCATGACCTGAACCAAAATCAAGAGCTGGATGCCCAACTGCCTGAACCACCTAAGTGCCCCTCCTCACCTGTATGTGAATTGAATTGAAATATTAAATTGAAATAAAATAGGATAAAAAAACTTAGTTCCCAAGTTACCCTAGTTACATTTTAAGTATTCAATGGCTACATGATGCTAGCAGCTGCTGTGCTGGACTGTGTAGGTCTAGAGTTCAGAAAAGCAGTCGGGGCTCAAGATAAGATACTGGTATATAAGTTTTATTTAGTCAAGAGATCACCATGGAAATGAATATAAATACTGGAAATAAATGAGAATCAGACTGCAGGGGGATCATCTGATAAGATGGAAGAAGAGAGGAAGAATTACCAAAAGAGAATGAAGAGTAGTGGCTAATGAGATAAAAGTTAAATTGAGAATATGGTGTCCCGGAAACCAGTGTACTGAGAAGTGATCAAATGTGTCAAGTGCTGCTGGTAGGTCAAGGAACATAAAGGATTGACCACTGGTACAAGGAACATGAGTGTCACTGTGAGCTTGGAAAAAAAAAAGGTTAGAAATAAATTTACAGAAGAAGAAAAATAATTAAAACCATCGTCTAAAAACATTATGATGGGCTGCAGCAGACACAGAATTATCTGACATTGACACTCAGGACCTGTGAACATAAAAACAGCACATCTGGTAGGGGTGCAAAACAAAACCCAGGAGAAATGGTCTAAGGCTCATATGTAAAACATTTAGGCCAAACAGGTTGCAGACCCCACATAAAATGGATGCTGCTGAGCATTAATCATAAACAAAAAGACTAAAAAACAAATCAGTGAAATTGTCCCTAGAAATATTATAGAACACACTACTCGGGAAGGGTGAAGACCTCTATAGTAAACACTGTTATCCCACTTATTCTCATTCTGGCAATGAGTCTGACAGCCTGACAAGTAGACCCATTTATCTTACTTGGTTACCCTAAATATATGCTACCAGTTAATATGTCTTAGCCATATATTCAAAGTCCTCAAGAGACTTCCTGCTAAAGTGAACAAAATAGCGAGATTATAGAGCTATTTACACAACAGAAGAGGGATACCATATTCATACACAGTCCTTCATTTAAAAAAATACCAATGATCATCAGATATAAAGGAAAAGACACTGGCATGAAACAAAAGCATAGGATACATAAACAGATGAAAAAACTGAGCACAGTAGAAAAACATCAATTCAGAGAAAAGAACTTTATTTAGAATTAGGAAGATGTAATGACATCCACAAAACTCTGACACTAGCAAAAAGGAACAAACAGGATAAGAAAGAGATCATAAAGATCAGAAGGACAGGTGGTGAATTAAGAAAGATTTAGAATCGAGACAGGGTTCTGAGACTAACTAGTCAAAGGAAAGGATAAGGAGTCAAAGATGGGTCCACAGTTTCTACTGGAAAAATGGTAACACCATCATCCAAAATGAGACAGGAGAATAAGATACAGAAGCTTTTTTCAATAAATTAAAGCTCATGCATGGCAATGATTACATGTGTGTCACATATATGACCAAAGTGGTTAGTTTACATATATCTTGCTATACAAACTTGAGGCTAAGTATCTTTTCTGAAATTAGATTTCATACTACATCTATACTACAGTAGGTCTGTTTAACTTTGTCTAAGCTCTCAAAAAATTTACATGTTATCTTTTTAAAAAGGATGCTATATGCAAGTATCTTCTATAAATCTTCAAAATGTAAAAAACAAAAAAGTTGCTAATACATCAATTGGAAAATTTTGTAAAAGATAAACATCAGAGTATCTATAAAATGCAAATTCAAAGGTCTGGTATATATTTTGGCTGCATTAGGATTAAATTACGGAGTTACCATATTTACTAAATCAATAGAACCTCATTTTAATTTTTATAGTTAATGGCTTTCACTTGCTTTCCTTTTATTTTTCAGTGAATGTTAATTTTTCAGTGAACGTTAATATAATTACTTCACCTTTAAAGTTAATCCACTGGGTAAATGCTATAATATACTTCAACAACTAAATTTAACAGGCTTTTAAACAAAACACACACACATACACACATAGACACACACACACGAGTTAAAAAACAGAAGAAACGCTTAAAGTTTTCTATTTTTAACAGATGGGGGAAAGGCTGAAAATTGTAAGGTTGAAACCATATACATAATATAAATATCACATAAAATAGCTTCTTAGAAAATAATTGGCTAGTATATTGTGGACAATATCAAGCTCATTCAAATCAACAGGTTTAAATAAGGAGAAATATTTTCACTCATATTCTCTCTTCAGAGGGTATCAGAAAAAATTTAGTAACTCAGTGGGGACATTAATATGAAATACATATTCATGTGAATGAAGAACTACTCATTAAGTACATTAGTACTTAACTAGAGTTAATAAAATGAATTTTAAATTAGGAAATGATAAACATATAGTTTATAACTTTGTTATCAACACAATTAGAAACACTTTACTAATTCAAATGATATTTATTATTCAGGAAATATAAAGGCTTCTATTACAAGGATAACTTGTATTCTTTAATAAAGGGATTAACTGGGACCACTGGAGAATTACTTAGTAAAATAATGATATTGGTTACTAAAATGCCATCTTACTTCTTTAATGTACCAATCAAACATCAATTTTAGAGAATCTAATTACAAGCAAAAACAAAAAAAATTTAACAAATAAAATTTCATTCTCTATGGAAGGAGATATAAAATAGTGATGCATTAAAGAAAAAATATTCATGAAATCAAGGTCATTTGCTCAGTGTCTAGAAAAATACAAATATTAACATAGTCCCACACCCCCAAGGTTTTGTGTTGACTTGTACTCATGGGGAAAGCCAAAGTTTCAAAAGTTAAATGGGTTACAGTGCATTATTTAAGTTTGAGATGCTCGTTTGAAAACTTTTTTTCTTAAAATTACTTCATCTTAATGTCTTTTTTGGCATGCTTCTAAAAATTCTATAACCATTATTTGTCTCTCTGACATGCTCTTTTTTCTATAATCATCACTTAACACATTTTATTAACTCATGTCTTGAAATAAGATTTCTTCCATTCCTTTGGCCACAATACAAATTGCAGGATTCCAAACAAAAAAAAAAAGAATTTTCTACAAAATTTCATATTGTTTATTCTTACAGTTTCTTACGGATTTCAAAGTATTAAAAATATTTTTCTGATCCTCACCATGAAGTAGAAAATTCATATGAAGTAGAAAGCAGAGACAGTACATCTGGAGAGATAAAGGCAAGTTATCCTCTCTTGGCAGTTATCAAAGAGAACAAGGGCGCTGTGGCACAATTAGGGTTCAAGGCCAGCTCCCCTGGCCTTCTAACCCCAGGTCCAGTGCAGTGCTTTTTGCACCATAATGCATATGCACTGAATTTAGAAAACTGGTTGTGTAGGAAAACAAATTCTTGCTTTTAAAAATTGCATAATAGGGGTGGCTGGGTGGCCCAGTCGGTTAAGCATCCAACTCTTGATTTCGGCTCAGGTCATGATCTCACATTCATTAGTTTGAGCCCTGCATGAGACTCTGCACTGACAGCACAGGGCCTGCTTGGAATGCTCTCTCCTTTTCTTTCTACCCCTATCCCACTCATGCTTGCTTGCTCTTTCTCTCTTGTATAATAAAAACATTTTTGATTCTTTTTAGTACTACAAAGCACATTTAAGGACATGTGTTGATAGGAAATCAGTTATTTCTGTAGATATGTTTACCTGAGATGGTGAATTCCTTCCTCTCACCCATCCCATCACCCAAACCAAAATCTTGGAATTCTTGAAGTCTGTTCTCAAAATTCAATAAAACATGCTTTTCAATTAACAGTTTAAAGTTCATTAAGTAATACTATGAGAAAACTGCCAATTCTGATAATATGAGAGAGTTATTTGAAGCTCATTTTACCACCCTTAAAATGGAAAACCCCTTCTACCATTCACTGTGTTTACTCAGAGTCCTTGTAACTCTCAATTTTTGCCAACATGTTTTCTTTCCCTTCCTCTGAAATACAAGCTGGATGTACATGCATCCACATTGGACGTAATCTACTACCTTTTATGATGGGTTATATGATATTACAGGCTCTGGTGAAACAAGAGCCCAGGATTCATTTCAGATTTCAGTGGTATTATCTTAAAAGTTTTGCAATTTTCTGCAAAAAATTAAAACCTAAAGAAATAATGAAATCTTGAAAACAATAAAAATTAATTTTAACTGGTAAGCAGCTCCTAATTTTAAGATCTGGTCAGGGGAATAAGTGTATACTTGTCAAAGACATGCAAAATCAATGGGAAAATCCAGTTCCTCTAAAATTAAACATGTAGACGCACAACAGTTAACTTGATATCTCTTAATCAAAACTGAAGCCATCTGAATCACTTTATAATTATGACTAAATCAGTACTTTGCATGTTTAGGATATGATAAAAACTTAGATTAAATGGTTGTCTATTAAGCTTAATATATGTTTATATGGGCTATTGGAAAGCACAACCAAAATACAAAGAAAACAGAGCTACTGATTGTTTTTAAAAACCATGTCACCCTCTGTCTTCCCCATCAAACTCCAAGTCTACAATGAAAAGAGATGATACAAAGATTATATTAATAAACACATATTAGTAAAATAACTCATATTTTGTATGACTCAACTTACCTACTGAACATGAAGTAAATTTAACTTACAGCAATGTTCTGAAAAGATACACTAATAAGGGGTGCCTGGGTGGCCTAGTAGGTTGAGCATCCAACTCTTGATTTTGGCTCGGGCCATGATCTCACAGTTCATGAGCTTGAGCCCCACCTCGGGCTTTGTGCTGACAGTGTGGAGCCGGCTTCTTGAGATTCTCTCTCCCTCTCTTCATCCCTCCCCCATACAAGCTTGTACTCTCTCTCTCAAAATAAATACACTTAAAAAAATACACTAAGTACATAAAAATGAAACATGCTGCCCGTCAAATATAAACATGCAAAGATGATACATACCCCACTGCCAGTGGAATAAGCACTTCCTGCTAATTCTATTTTTTACTGAATAATCCACATTTAAAAATTTACTTCCATAATAAGGACTCTTGAGATGGCTGAATGGGGTTTGGGATTCACACAAACTATCACAGAACAAAATTTCTCTGCAGAGAATCTCCCTCTTGATTTGACTGGAGACTTACAGTATCATTGGTACTAAACCTTAAAAAGAATCTAATAACTAAAAAACACAGAATTATATTTAAAGGCCAAAGCAAAATAGAAATTCATCGAGCCTCAGGAAATACTATCTTTTCACCCCAGTTGTAGCACAGAATTAGTACTGTTCAGGGTATTACTCTACCTGGTAACGAAAGAGAACACCTGCAGCCAGCGGGACCGTGTGGCAGATGGGAGGCCACCGGGCCAGGAATGAATGGGTGGCCCCAGGGACAGCCTCACAGACGGTCTGGAGCAGGCAGTCCACTCTACCGCCCACACGCGTGCCTTCCTCTGGGAGTAGGACAAGAGGGACTGAGCTAGGAGTGAGGAGACCTTGTGTTATGACACTACCAGTCACAGGAACTGTGTCAAGCCAGACTCTCTGCTTGACACTTTCACTGTAAACGGCTGAGGAGCAAACGTTTAACTGTCCTGGATGCTCCAGAACTGTTCTGCATGCTGCTCTCTGATTTTCACGTTTACCCTACTTCTAGGAAAGTTTTATTGAAGATCAAATGAAAATGTGTATGAAAGCACTTCATTTTTTTTTAAAACACAAGTTACTCTTATTGTTTTAGAGATTTTTTTCATTATACTAAAGAAGTATGGAGACAGTTTTGAGATGCAGTATAACATGTTCTCTACATGGTGAGGCATGATGAGCTGTAACCTACAGTTTAACCTAAAATCTTAAAATTACAATTTTGTTTTGTTCTCCTCGTCTTTATGAAAGTATAATTGACAAATAAAATTATAAAATTTTCTCTCTCATAAAATTTACTCAGGGAGAGATTTTTTTTGGGGGGGGAGAGATTTATAGTTTTAATTTTAAAAGGGTTAATAGAATTAACTGATTTATTCCTTTGTAGCTAAGAACCTAGAGTAATAGCTTAATAAATACTTCTTGAAATAAGGATCTCATAAGAGTTGTCACCAGCTTAGGGCACCTGGGTGGCTCCACTGAATGAGAGTCCGACTTTGGCTCAGATTGTGATCTCACAGTTTGTGGGTTCGAGCCTCGCTTTAGGCTCTGTGCTGACAGCTCAGAGCCTGGAGCCTGCTTCAGATTCTGTGTCTCCCTCTGTCTCTGCCCCTCCCCACTCAGGCTCTGTCTGCCTCTCAAAAATAAACAAACATTAAAAAAAAGAGTTGTATCCACCTTTATTTCCTGTCTACCCATCCTTCACTCAGTTGTTACCTGACATGTTTTTTAAAAACACATTTTATCACATCTCTTTCATATTCCTACCTTGGGATAGCTCTATTTTATATAGAAAATAAAATATGAACTCCTCAGTAGGACACAATTTGACTCCCATCTACCTTCACAGACTCAGCTCTTCTTAAGCACATTCTCCTCAGCATTTGCTCCAGCTAAGAGTCAACCCCTCTAGCCAAGAGAAGCAGTCTTTAAAGCACAGGTCTGGTTACTTGCTTCTTGGCTCGCTTGGAATGGCCCCTAAGCTCTGGGCTGCTGAGGAAGCCAACGTGAAGACATAGGCATGATCCTGGAAGGTTTTATAAGACAGGGTAGGGACTCTGGGAATCATTTTAATTGTGAAGCCATTTAAAGAGGTTTAAGCACGGAAGTAACAAGGTCAAATTCATTTTTCAAAGAATCACATTGCTCAGGAGAGAATAAGCTAAGAAACAAGAGTGGAGGTGTAGGGAAGTGGTGAGAAAAAAAGATGACTAAAATTTTGCTCCTAGTTAGTTTTAACTAAACTTAATCTGGGTGAATGTGGCCAGAGTGTTGGGACTGGGAAGCCTTGGTGTGCGGGCAGGAGGGAGAAGGAGGGGCTTGTGACATAAATTCTACTTGGCCACAGGAACTCTGAGAAAACTCTTAGTTGCCTGGTCTCTATTCCAGTCCCACTTTGCTTACACTGTGATTTTATAATCTATCCCACGTGGACATAATTTGTTCCATGCTCATTTACTCTCTCTAATCAGACTGTAAGCTGCTTGAGGGTGGAGACTATAATATTTAGTCCATTTAAGAGACCATCTTCAACAATGGAGCCATGTTACAATGCTTGTAGAATGAAAAAAGGTATTGTTCTAGAAACCCTGAGGAATGCAAACCAATGAAAAAAAATTACATTTCTAGCAGTCTCAATTACCTACAACTTACCCTGAATAAGGACTACTGTAGAAGTTTCTACAGACCATAAACCTGCTTCAGAGTCTAGCCTTCTAGCACAGAAACTCATACAGAACATAAATCAAACCGACCTGTGCTCTTCAGCCTTCGAGCATGAGGGCTGTAGGGCCCATCCTGATTAGCTCTGTGTTAAGGAGCTTTTCTTTATACTGTACAAAGCCAAATGTCTACAGATATGACTTGAATATTTACATAGGCTTACACAGGCTTTATTTTGAAACATGCAATCTACATTTGTTTTTGTAGTCCTACATTTTAATATATTTTTTTAATGTTTTTTATTCATTTTTGAGAGACAGAGAGAGACAGCGTAGCAGGGGAGGGTCAGAGAGAGAAGGAGGCACAGAATCCGAAGCAGGCTCCAGGCTCTGAGCTAGCTGTCAGCACAGAGCTTGACACAGGGCTCGAACCCATGAACCGTGAGATCGTGACCTGAGCCGAAGCCGGAAGCTGGACGCTTAACTGACTGAGTCACCCAGGCGCCCCTACATTTTAGATTCTAATAGAGAACACTTAACTATCTTTTTTTAAAGCTCATTTGAATAGTGGATAGAATCATAGGATTTTTAAGACAGAAACTCACTAATTCCAGAGCCCTCATTTATCTGTAGGGATGAGAAAACTGAGGCCTGAAAAAATTTCTTGAGATTCTACAGTCATTTGGAAATGGAGCCAGATGTGGGCACTAGTTCATCTGTTTCTTACTGTGTAATTTTCCCCCCACAAATATAGACTTCTTAATGAACAAAATGAATTAATTTGGCCATTCTGCAATGGACTACACATTCTACTTTTGTAATTTTTCCATACAGTGATATCGCAACAAATTTCAGAGGAAGACTATGCCTTAAAATGAGGTCAGGCATATTAATAACTGAAACAACCAAGTGAAGCAGTGTTACCATCTATCATATGGTGTAATGGCAACGCTTCTAAGATAGTGTATACACAGAGACATGCATGATATAGACGTTACATGCAAGGCCATGGAAAGCTGAAGGTAAATGGACTAAATCCTATCAATGATGGTGAAGTCTAAAAGTCTTGCCTTTATCATATCTGGGTTTCCCTTTTTATTGGTCTCAGTGGTAATCTTTCTTCCCATTTCAAAAAGCTTCCTATCTATCCTTATTTTTCCCTTTGTGGAAAAGGGAAGAAGTCTACATTTATCATCTTCACTTTATCGGCTGACACTACCTGAATGAATTTTAGTCGATATATTATTACCTTAACCAGACTTTTACATTCTACACATTAGATTCTGAAGAATCCTGATGACAGGAATCAAGTGGTAGAGATAGGTTCTTTCCCTCCTAGTCATTAAAATGACATGATTTGAGGGCAAACTAAGTATCTTCTTAGGGTGTAGGGATTAAGAGTCTAAAGCGGTGGTACATAGTGTGCCCTTTATTGTGCCTAAGAACGAACAATGCCATTGTTCCAACTTCTGGCATACATCTGAAACACTAGAAATTTAAAATTTCTAAGTCTGAGTTAATTCATAGTGATCTGTAATTAGAATCAAAAGTATTTTCACAGCTAGTGTATATACATTCATCATGTAATAAGTATGTTATATTCATATGGCACCTCATGCTTACAAAATGTTTTCACATGCTATGTGATTTGAATTTCAACAATAGCTAATGTAAGCATCACTTTCGCTTTTCAAATGAAGATTTAAAGTTCTCACATAATAAAAGTAATAAAAGGTACCGCCAGGACTGAATATAAGAACTATTAATTCAAGTATGTTTGTACTGTAATGTGTAACTTATCCAGCAATAATTAAAATGCAGTAATATTAAAACAGCTTGCATATGTAAACTCCAAATACTTTTAAAGTGCAAAAGTAGTATTGTTCCGGAATTTGCAAATAAATTATGTTAATCTTTTCAAGCTCAAGTTTCTTATTATAATCTCTTTGTCAGAGATAATCATTTTGTTATTCCCAACTTTCTTCCTAAAAGAATTCAACAGAGAGGCGCCTGGGTGACTCAGTCAGTTAAGCCTCCGACTTCAGCTCAGGTCATGATCTCACTGCTCCTGGGTTCGATCCCGCGTAGGGCTCTGTGCTGACAGCTCAGAGCCCGGAGCCTGCTTCTGATTCTGTGTCTCCCTCTCTCTCTGCCCCTCCCCCACTCGAACTCTGTCTCTCAAAAATGAATAAATGTTAAAAAAATTTAAAAAAGAGTTCAATAGAAAAATACTGTCAAAACATATAGTCTAATAAACAGAAATAGTCATCTTTAATTACCTGAAATATACATTTCTCACCTTGATGCTTTTCTTTGACATCCTTTGGAAATCTTATTCAAATAAATTTAAAACATTAGCCTAAAAATTTGCAACTGTTCAGTTCATTTCAACTCAGTGATTTATGTAGATTTTTATATCCTGTTTCTTCCCAAATGTATTTTACCTTGATTTCCTTGAAATTATAAAATGAGATTATCCATCAACTATGGCTCTTTTATACAAGGGAAACTGAATCAGATTTAATATTACACATGTTTAAAATGAACATGTGTGGGGTGCCTGGGTGGCTCAGTCGGTTAAGCCTCTGATTTCGGCTCAGGTCATGATCTGACAGTTTTGGGGTTTGAGCCTGGCTTTGGGTTCTGTGCTCACAGCTCAGAGTCTGGAGTCTGCTTCGGATTCTGTGTCTCCCTCTCTCTTTGCTTCTCCCCCCTGATGCTCTGTCTCTCTGTGTCTCAAAAATAAATAAAACATTAAAAAATTAAAAAAAAAATAAAATGCACATGTGTGGCTGCTTTAAAATTATTTTCTGTTCAATAAAACAAAGCTTGAGAGTTATCTACTATTAAAGTTACCAGGTTCAAATTTGCTTTTGAAATAACTTCAGTGATTTTCAAAGAAAAAAAGATGCTAGAACATAATTCAAATATGAGAACTAATCATTACAATGCTATGAGCTGTATTTCTGAAGTGAAATAAATGACATTCTCTAAAAAAAATAGTATTTGAACATTTAAAGGAATACTCGAAGTAAGAAAAGGGGCTCACCGGTCTGAGTGAAACCAAACTGAAGAATCTGATGAGTGGCCAGCATGTCTGACTGCTTTAACTTAGATGGCCGTGAGGAGGCTGGCGTTGAAATCAATGAGAGATTTTTGTTGACCTGTAATAGGAAAGGCAAATCAGAACCAAAGTGTAATTTCCTGGGTTACTGATGCAAAACTGGATGAGAAATATTTGCTTACAATGCAAACCAGGACACAAGGTAGGTCAAAACAAGTGGTAATGATTTATATGCTTAGTTTTTGAAGTTTACAGAACAGAGAAGTTTTTATTAAGGAAGGAATACAGTGGTAAGGAAAGCAGAACTATACGAAAGTAAGTCTGCCTTACGAAAACACACATGCTTATCATGAAATTGACATTATTAATAACTTAGAGTCGTCTTAAAAGTTATGCAAAGACATTCAGATATTTAAAATGACCCCGCCCATTTAACTTTCAATTAAGAGAGTTAAAATGCCTCACAGTCACATTTCTTAAGCATTTTGCGAAGGTTCTTCTGCACAGAGTTTGCCCAGAAGACACCTGTAATATTCATGTTTACATACATCACGGTGACACGGTGACATACATCACGGTGACACAGGTAACACAGCTGTAATCTAACTTGCCAAGTGGAATAGTTTTCACTGTCTGAGTACAATGGTCTTCTAGAAATGAAACATGTAACAAGTACAACATTATAATAATAGCTTTTGCAGGAAAATAAAGAACAGGTCACCAAATGTGTTAAATGTATATTAGCAAATTTATCTTGCAACTTGTAATTAATTTCAGCAATGATCTAGTCTCTTGTTATACATTAGTTTTTGAAATATCTTCATTTTCAGAAACCGTGATAAAATGTGATCTAATTCTAAAAATTTTCAAGGTTTGAATTTCTAATTTATTGTAACATACAACCTGTGAATTGCCAAACTGTTAAATGATAGTTTCTGGCATATAAATACTAATATATGAAAATAGCTGCCTTCCCTCACTCTTTTTAAAAAATAATCGAAGCCATGCAGAGGACTACTACTGTATTAGCATTAAAAAATTCCCTTTTGATGTTCTACATAGCAGTGGACTGTGGCTACTACACGTCATTTATCTGACTCATCATTCGTATATGGTTTGCATACCTCTCTTCTTTCAAATAGCAATAGTAAATGGCATATCTTAGATTAAGCTTTTCTTCTAAAGCAAAGGGCTTTGACATATTTGGTAAAACAAAAAAGTTCATTAATTTAGACCATATGATAGTATAGCTCTAAAGTTCATAAACTGTTGTAATTTTATAAAAAACAAAAATATTTTCAAAATAGATGAGTCAAACACTACATCGGTGCTAAACAGATTATCCAGCTTTAAATATTCTGTCAGGAGCCATGATTAAACACTGAGCAACATTAATGGTGACTATTTACATTAATACAATAACTAAAGTGCCAATGAAATCATCTCATATTTTTTAGTTTTATTTCCATCTTTAAGTGGAGATAATAGAAACAGTATGCATGCTTCAATGGGAATTATGCTGGAGGGACAATAAAGATGAACTGGCATTATACAGTGCTATTCACATATGCGAAACATAAAGCACTAAATAATAATATATTAAAGAAAAAATAGGTGAAATGGAGTATGTTGGCAAAGGGAAACCTAAAGTGCTATACTAGTTACTAACATCACTAGAAGTAAGAGTAATTAGGAATATGTAATTTACTATAATGATGCAGTAGTTTTTTCACAGTCCTATGCTTTTAAATGGAAATACTATACACAATGATATATATTTATCACTTAACTATTTAATCCACTTCTCTCTTTTGAATCATTTTCAGTTTTACTTCTGTGTTCTTAAAAAGTTTTTTCCTACTTGTCAAACAATGCATTTTGAAATGTGGTCCAAAGGAAAAGTATATGCTGGGGACACACACACACACGCGCACGCACGCACGCACACACGCACGCACACATACTACAAGGTTTTTAGTCTTCCTCTTCAAATATTTACCTGTGCAAAAACCAAAAAGAACACTGGGGAACGCAGAATAGGAAACGTCAATGTCTCTGCTCAAACAGACAGACTTCACATTTTCTTCACATATTCTTTGTAAGATTTTAAATATTCTATTCTTTCTCAACACATTTCTTTAGGGACTATCTAATACCTATGAGGTGGTAAGCGGCAACACATAGCGGATTCTAAGACTTTGGATAGGTGTTAATTATTATAGTGACTTGAAATTAGCAATCCAAGTATTTTCAAAGCCAGCCTATACATATTCACCACTTAAGGGGAGAAAAATAATAATGACCATTAACTAGAGTGAAGCAATATATATTTTTGAAATACATGCTGTGGAAAAGAATTGCTTAATAGTTTTACAGCAACAGAAAGGTTGGCTAAGATAGTCTACCCTACACAAATCTACCCTCTTTTCACAACATACTTTTCTGCTTGCTTCATGCAAAAACCACAGTCTACCAAAGTCAGTTTAATACCTACAAATTGTGGAGAACTAAAAGCATAAAAATTTAATGAAATTCAGAATAGAAAAAAGGAAAACATATCACCTGAACTTCTGTCAAGTTCATTACAAAAATGCTTTTGCTTATTCTTTCTGAATATAAGCAGCTTTGTGCGAAATATGCAAATACTAATTCTCTAGGAGGAGGTTAATTTTCATATTAAAAAAAAATCTACCCTGACCTCAAATTGAGTGCAAAACATTAAACAAGCTAACAATTAGTTTCTTTTTCAGTGATTACCTAAACCATGAAACGTTTGGGAGATACATAACACTCATTTTCATATATATTTACAAACCTAATCATTTTAGCTGATTTTAGATTATATGGTACATTCACATGAAGTAGAATTGTTTTTAAATTTCCAGCTGTAGAGATACTTCAAGTTGCTTTTAAATTATAACCCGAAAGATGATAATATGGTCTACACACTTATGTTTGCACATTTGTCCCTCTCCTTGCTCCAGTAACTGTCTATTGTTTTCCATTATATTGGAACAACAGTGCAGATAATACTTTCATTTGAAGACAGTTCTGGTTGCAAAAAACAAAAAACAAACAAAAAAAAAAAGGGCCAATACTCAGGAAATGTTCTGTTGCAAATCGAATGTCTGTTATAAAAATAAAGAACAAGTGAAAGAGAAAACTTGAGCCCCAGTGAGATTCAAGGCAACTGAAGTCAGGTATCTTAACATTCTCATACTAGAAACTAAAGCAGCTGAGTTCCTGTGATATCTAGGTTAGTTAAACCTAACAAATGGGAAGCCCATGGTGTCATAAAGAGAAATTCAAACATGAGCTCTAGGTTCCTAGGTATTTTCCACTTAAGCTACCACAGTGAAGTGAGGGATCAGGAAGAAATGTTGTTCCTGCTGAAGAGCAATTTCTACAGTGGGGTAAGGTGCCAGGAAGTCTCCTCAAATCAGTTAGCACTGCTACATGAACTAAAACCAGAATTCAAATTTGAATCATTCATAACGAAGTTTTATTTTGTAGTATTTAATCAAGATTTCTTGAACCTCTGATATATACTAGGGACTGGTAGTTCAAAGATAACTGATATGATTCCTCTGTACAAAGCTTAAAATTAAGATGTAGTGCTGGTTCAAATCATTTACCCAACAATGTGTCAAAGTCCACTATCTCAATGTATTTTGGTTTTCTCCAAACCTTTAACTCCTTTCTCAGTATATTTCCTTACTTCACAGAGAAAATTTGGTCTTCAACCCTCTGAAACCCTCATTTTCAAACCTCTCAAAGAATATAGCTCTTATATCCACCCTCACCTCTTTTCTTCTAGTGCCCTTCTGTTCAAGATTAATTCCTTCATCTGTTTCCTTGGGGATACTTTTTTTAAAAAGTTTATTTATTTTGATAGAGAGTGGGAGAATGCACATGCAGTAGCAGAGAGTGGGGGAGAGAGAGACTCAAAATCTGCCCTAATAGCAGGAAGCCCAACACAGGGCTGGATCTTAAGAGTCTCGAGATCATGACCTGAGCTGAAATCAAGAATCCAACACAGAAGTGTTGATGCATAGAGGCACACTGCATGGTCACCCCAGGCAGTAATATTTGTTTTCATCACTTCATCTGCCTTTCTTAAATTCAAAACTCTTCCAAACACAAAGTTCAAAGCTAAACTAACTTTTCCTCCACTATTTACTTTCTCAGGGAAAGCTATCACTAATCCCTTAGTTGCCCCAGCCAGAAGGGAGGACATCATCCCATATGACCATCTCACACTCCACAGAGTCGGTCACTCAGTTGATTAGATGCTTGGACATCTGGCTCCACTCTCGTCTCCAATCAGGGCTCTGGTTCAGGCCTTCTTCTCTGCTTGCCAACTACTGCAATAGTCTCCTGATTTGTTTCCCTATCTCCTGTTTCTCTAATTCCTCCTCTATCCTAACAAGATGATCTTTCTGAAATGCTAATTTTACTAACATTTCTGGTTAAAACCCATCATCAATTGTTCTACTAGATAAAGTCCACAATTCTCATCTGGCATACAAAGCTTTCTATATCCTAACAATTACCTAGCTCTCCAATCTTATCACTCTTTTTCCTACATTCTGGCTAGAACAATCTGCATAGAACTCTGCAGACATGCCAGACATGTCCCTGTGACCTAGTTCATACTGTTATACTTCCAGGAATAGGCTTTCCTTTTGGCTCCACTTCCCTGGTAGATGCCAACTCTTTTTCCAAGCTTTAGCTCAAGTATTATATAATATGTAAAAAAGGCTTTCAGACTCTCCCAGGAGAATTTACCTGTCCCTCCCTTGTCTCCCACCACGTCTTGTATCTTATTGTCATACTGAACTATCATAGCACTGGTAACACATTGATGTGCTTAATTATTTGGTTAATTACTACCCACCTAACTGTAATCTTCCTGAGGGTAAAAAGCAGTTTTTGTTCTTAAAGCATAACATTACAACATCGTAATTTTAAAATTTGCAATCATACAACACTAATAAGAATTGCATAGAAGTCAAATGAATTAATATAAATGTGAAAGCAGTGCATGTTTAAAAGCCTACCCAAAGCTAAGGTGGTAATTGTGTCCAAGACTTCTCAAATGTAACTTTTAATGATAAAAATTGTAGAATGAAAGCCTTAAAAGTAAAAAATACATTAAATTTAAATCTAGAAATAGGTGTGTGAAATAATAGAAAAAAATATTAGTTTCTAGCTGCAGTTCCTGGAACAGAGCTCCTGTAATTTTCTAAGTGGTAAAAGTACTAGGAGGATCTTTTGTTCTAATACTTAGTCTTTGACTCTGGTTCCAGACTCCTATATACCTGGAGCTCCTATATACCTTGGAATTTCCTGGGACACAAATGTCTTTTGTTCTAATGAAGTGACTTTTGGTGCGCTCTGGGATGAGAGCCGGTCTCCAGAAAGATCAGGCCATGATTAGAAGCCTTGGAATTTTTAGCTCATCCCCCATGTTCTAGAGAGGGGAGAGGGGCTAGAAATGGAATTGTAACTGATCATGCCTACCTGAAGAAACTTCCATAAAAATGCCAAGAATATGGGGTTCAGGGAGCTTCTGGGGTGGTGATCACGTGGAGCTGCTGGGACAGCGGCGTGCCTGAGAGATCACGGAGCTCCAGGCCCCTTCCCACACCCCTGCCCTCTGCATCTCTCCCAGCTGATGCTCATCTGCGTCCTGCATCCTTTTACACTAAACTGGCAAACAGTAATTATGTTGTTTTCCTGAGTTCTTAGCTTCTCCAGAGAATTAACTGAACCTGAGGAAATTGTCATGGGAACCTCCAATTTACAGTTGACTGGTCAGAAACACAGGTGGCAGTCTGGACCTGTACTGGCATCTGCAACGTCAGAGGTGGGATGACACATGAAGTCTTGTGGGGCTGAGTCCTTAACCTGTGGGATCTGCTAATGTGCCGCTATCCCCAGGTGGACAGTGTCAAAAGAGTTATGTTTTAGGACATCTTGCTGGTAGGGCAGAGAAGTTCTTGGTGTGAGAAAAACCACAGCCCATCTGGCACCAGAAGTGTTGTGAGGGTTGGTGGTAGTGCAAGAGTAAAGGACACACACAAAGGAAAACTGGCTTTTCCTAAAACAATGGGTTTTTCTTGTTTTCTAAAATTTCCAGGAACAAAATTCCGTAATTTCTTTTAGGGGTCTCTTTTGGCCTGTGCCACTCCTAGAGTCAAGCCAGTCTCCCAAACATTATAAAAATAACACTCAATTTGCTTTTATTGAGTTTTGGAATGACATGAAATAATCTTAAGCATTAAAGAGAAATTATGGTGGGGTGGCTGGGTGGCTCAGTGGTTAAGCGTCCGGTTTTCGCTCAGGTCATGATCTCACGGCTTTTGGGTTTGAGCCCCACATCGGGCTCTGTGCTTGGAGTCTGGAGCCTGCTTCAGATCCTGTGTCACCCTCTCTCTCTGCACCTCCCCCGCTCACACTCTTTCTCTCTCAAAAAACAAACACATAAAAAATTTAAAAATGAGTAAAACAAATTACTGAAAAACAAACTCTCCAAATAAGTGCAAACAACTGTTCTATTCAAATCTCAACTTAATTTTTACCTCTTCATTATCAAAATATCCAAATTATTTTTTAGGAGATTAAAGAAAATTATCTTCTCTGGATTTCCCATTTTTTCAAACCTTTTTAGTTTTTAGTGAATAATATGTTCTAAGATATATTAAATTATAATTTAATTGTTACTTTACCTTTACAGCATTATTCTACTAAACACAATTCAATAAACTTTAGCTTGGCTGCATTTACACTCATTTAGGGTAGGTGATATTAATAATTTAAAAAGCAAACAAATAGCTTTGAGAAGCTTATATAGGAGTGTGGAGTCAGAGCAATGCAAGACTTCTGATACCAATTGCTCCCTTGGAGCAATCAGAGGAGAACTCTTAGGACCTCCCACCATCAAATCTGTATCTAAGCATCTACCCTGTTTCTACCTAACAGCCTATCAGAAGGGATGAAAAATCCCTTCTCTTAAGGCCAGCTTCTCCACTAGTATTCAGGATGACATCCCCTCTCACTTTTTTCAGGACTTGAGTGCAGCAACGACCACCTCCGTGGCACAGTGCCCACTTCTCCATCACTGCTGAATTACTCCAATCAGCAAATAAATATGCTTAAATGTTGTCCATTGAAGAGTCCTCTTCAGCTCCTGTTTGTCTGCTCCTCAGTCAAAACCTACAGGCTACTATTCTGTCCTCAACCCATTTCAATTGTGTTTTTGTCTCTGCCACTTACTGAACCAGTTTCCATCAAGGTAACCAAAGGGCATCATCTAGCCAAATACAATCATCACTGGTCGATCTTCATTTTGCTCATTCTTTCAGTCACACATGATAGTTTATCACTTCTTTTTCTTGGAATACTCTCTTGTAGGCTTCCCTGACATGCCCATCTCCTGGACCCGTGCCTCAGATCTTTAGCTACCTCTCCCCAGGTGCTCTTATCCAATCTCACAGCTTAAATAAATGTAACTTTAGCCCTGACTTCCTCCCTGAACTCAAGACTCACAAGTCCAATCATCTACTACACAACTACATCCACATCCAAAACTCTGCTCCTAAAAACTGCTCCCTCCATGCCAGCACTTCTCACCTCATTAAAAGCACCACTAGTATCTGTACAGTTGCTGAAAGCAACAACATAGAAATCATCCCTAAGTCCTCTTTCCTTCACTTACCCCGCATCCAAATCATCACGGAGTTGTGTTAAATCCGCTTCCAAAATATACTGCAAATCTGTCCACTGCCTGCAAATTCATTATTGTCACTGTGAAATTCATTAGACAGGGGGCCATAAGTCTGATGCAGCTCTAATGCCATGGCACCTGGCCTTGTAGCCTATGGAAGCAAAGCCCAATCTAGACCTGTAAATACCGCCAGGTTACAAAATCAGAACCTAAGGACCACCAATCACAAACAGCCAACTAGGCTTTAGACTATCATCGATGTATAACTTCCTTGCTTTGCTTCAGCCTTTTCTCTATAAAAGTGCTTCCTCGGTTCCTGCCAGCGGAGCACCTCTAGCCATGTCTAGTTTGGTGCTGTGCCATTCAAATAAATTTTTGCTTAAATAAACGCTAAAACATTTTCCTATGTGTCAGTTTATCTTTTAACACCATCTTTAGCCCCGGCTACCACCTCTTCGTGGATAACCGTAAAAGTCAGCTGGCTGACCTCCCAGCTTGGAAGACTCACTCCCCTCTTAAAACCTATTCTTGCATTCTCCCCAGCTTAACACCGCATCACAGCTTCTCTGATTAAAACAACACTTAACTCCTGACTGAAGGTTTAGCAGAATACGCCACCCTCGAATATGCCTCTTTGGCATAAGGATTATTTTTAAGAAACTGCAGACACTGGAGAAGCTCTGAAAACAGGTATAGACGTCACCTTACAATGAGGGAAACTTACCCGCGTGGCAGGGCAGCCTTTGTTCGTCTAGCGGTTCCTCCTCTCACTTTCCTGGGGACAGCTGCCTTCCCGCTTTGGAGCCCCAGGTCCCTATTCCTGCCTTTCCTCCACTAACGATGGTTTGTAAAAGCCTCAACTGCCTGGCAGCATTGGAGTCTCATATCTTTGTGGGGCTTCCGTATGTGCATAATTTTTTTTATTAATTTTTCTTATGTCAATTTAACCGTCAGACCTAGAAGGACAGAACCTAGAAGGACAGAAGAGAAATGATCCCTCCCCTGCATTACCATGCTCACAGGCATTTAAAAAAGGCATGCATGGCTTCCTGTTCACCTCTCCAACCTCACCATGAAACACCGTTTCTCTTTGCTTGCTCACGATGCTACCTACACACAGTGCTCTTCTTTCTGCCAGTTACATTTCCAGAAGAGGACTTCTACGGGACATGACTAGCTCCTTGTCAAGAGGCCTTGGACAACTGCGCTTTGAGGGCATCCTTCCCTGCCAGGCATTCTCTGTCTCAGGGGTCTACTTTTATTGTCACATCACTTACTGTCTGAATTTATCTTATTTCCTATTTTTACGGTTTATCTCCCTATCACAAAATGTGCCTATTCACTGTTATAGCCCAAGCACACGTGTGCACACACACACACACACATATACGATACTTAGCAGGCAAGTATTACAGCATGTGAATGGAAAAAAGAAATGAATCTTTAACAACGTAAAAATTCGGATGGCATTAGGGAAGAAAAAACTTAGATACCTGGCAAAAATCTGCTCTCCTGGTTGTCATGAATGAGAAACTGCAGGAATACACTCTGTTCTTAAGACTAAAGACTCTTGACATTGGCACCCGGACCACTCACTGGGGCACAGACAACCTTTTCAGCAGAGGGTGCAGAGACAACTAGGTGGCCACACGCAATGGGATAAAGTTATACCTCTACACAGCATTATACGCATAAAGAAAAAAAAAAGAACTTAGAGTAATCACAGACTTAAACGTTAGAGTTAAAAATATTAAAATCTTAAAAAGAAGCACATCTTTGGTATGTAGGGTTAGGCAATGGTTTATCAGATATGATACCAAAAGCATAGTGACAAAAGAAGAAACAGATAAACTGAATGTCCTAAGAATTAAGACCTTGGTTTAAAGGCCATCATCAAGGAAGTGGAAAGACAACTCACAAAGTGGGATAAAACATTTACAAGTCATCTATCTGATAAGAGACTTGTATCCAGAACTCAAAAGTGGACAATAAAAAGACAAAAATTTGTTTTTAATGGGTGAATGATTTGAACAGACACTTCTCCAAGCAAGATATACAAATGACACATCAAAAATGCTCAATGTCACTAGTCATTAGGGAAATGCAAAACAAAAGCCACAATGAGATACCACATCTCATCAACTAGGATAGCTATCCTTAAACAGAAAATAACAAGTGTTGGTAAGAATGAGGAGAAACTGAAACCCTTATACATTCCTCGTGGGAATACAAAATGGTACAGCCACTTTGGAAAAGTGTTAAATATAGAATTTCTTCAAATTGTTAAATATAGAATTACATACAGGGTTCCAAAATGGTGCATCGCCACTTTGGGTAAGTTTAGTAGTTGTGCAAAATATTAAATGCAGAGTTATCATATGACCCAACATTTCTACTCCTGTATATCTCGAGAAATGAAAACGTATGCCTACACAAACACTTGTACACACAGGATCGTAGTAGCATTATTTATAATAGCACCCAAATGGAAACAACCCAAAAATCTATAAACTGATGAATGGGTAAAAAAATGTAATATATCTATATAACAGAATCTTATCTGGCAATAAAAAGTACTACTGATAACGTGCTACAAGGGGAGGAACTGTGAAAACGTTATTCGAAGTTAGAGAAGCCAGTTATAAAGGACCACATATTGTTTGATGCAATTTATATAAAATGTCCAGAACAGGCAAAACTACAGACAGAAAGTGTATTAGTGGTTAGTTACCAGGAGTTTGTGTGTGTGTGTGTGTGTGTGTGTGCATGCAAATGTGCATATACCTATAGAAATAATGACTGCTAAGAGAAACAGGATTTCTTTTTGGAGAGAATAAAAAAGTTTGAAAATCAGGTAATAGTGATGCTTGCAGAGCTCTGTGAATAAAGTAAAACCCACTACACTGCAAACTTCAAAAGGGCAAATATGATGGCATGTGAATTATCTCTCAATAAAGGTTATTAAAAAAGAATAACTAAAGACACTAGTAAGTTAATCTTTCCAAATACTTAATTTCTAAATACGTCATCATATTTTCAATAAGCATTTATTTTACTTTTGCTAAATGCTTGGGGTACAAAGAGGAATATAATGAGATCCTTCATCTGCAGAGAGGTTCCAGATTAGCAGATGACAGTTTCCATAACCCTTGCCAAATATGCACAGAACACTTTACTATTTGGACATTCAAAGGGCTTTACAAAAGAAGTATATATATTTATGTATTAAAGAAAAAGAGCTCTGAATTGCTAGCCAGAAAATCAGTTATTATTTTGACTTTGGTTTTATATACTATGCATACTTAAGAAGATTTAGTAATCCTGGAGCTACAATCATTATACTAATCACTGCTATCAGGAACAAGTTTCCTGAACATCTGCAGCCCAAGTCAGAATATAGCTTGTTCTCTTCTCTCCCCACCCCCCCACCCCATCTTCCTTCCCCTTGTCTATATTCCATATCCTGTTGACTTGTGATAATTAGGTAAAAAAGTGATAGGTCTTCACTGATACTGGACAGTTCAGTGATGGGGTAAGTACAGTGTTTCCTCCATAAGATGCCTTGTGTGAAAAGAAACAATAGCCCAGTACCTACTTCTGTATTCTAAGTGCCTGCCACATGGTAGGATATGTAAACTGAATAAAAAAAAAAAAAACCACTTCCACTCCACTGATAGGATATAAAGCTGTCTTTGAACATGCTAATACCATTCTAATTCCCTTCTGAATGTCTGACTCTTTTACTTTGTGACATATAATTACATTTTATAAATGAATGACTGTCTGAGTATTCAACTGAATTTTGGGAGTGGACAGAGGAGAGGGAAGGACAAACAGGGGGTGCCATTCCAACTGTTTTAAATTAAAATTTATTTTCTTGACAACTGGGTTAAAGATTGTATATAAAATGGCTTTTCTTGTAAAAAGGAGAAAGCTGCTGTGTTGGAAGCATCATGGATACAATCTAGTTGAAACTGTTTAATGATCAAAAGCCTTTTCATATGCTAGTGACTATTTTTACACTAACTTTGGGGTCTTGAGCAAATCACTGAACGTCAATAAGCCTCAGCTTCCTCCTTTCTAAAACTGGAATAACAATAATACCTAATCTGCCTCTCAGAATTTCTATGCAGCTAAATGGAAAAAGAAGGGTGAGACACTGTTATAAATAAATGACCAAGAGGATCATATGCACACAGTGCATCATTGCTATTTACACCAGCTTGCATGCATTTCACGGCCTATGCAATTTACTCCGCATACGTCCACGGGAACTGTCCCAGTGTCTCTTACCTATTAAGTATCATATAATATTTTCCCCAGAGGATCAAATGACCTTGCTGGTCCTTTACTGAAAGTACACTCCAATCACTTAATATCTTCAATCTTCAAAAATACGAAGGTACTTGTTAAAGTTTCAGATTCCCGTATGTAATTCCTTGATAAATTTGAGCTCAAATAAGGACAATACACATCGGACTAACTTTTGTAAAAGTTCTATTGAAATCTCTGAATGGCACATTTCAATTCTTTGGTTCATCACTATGAAAGCTACGATCTTAAAGTTCTCTTCCTCCTGATAGAAACGACTTACCTTTGCAGCACAGGCTCGGACCACCTCCTAAAAGAAATACAATACAAAAAGTAAGGAAATATTCATAATTTTATTTGAATAAAATTATAAACCCTTTTCAACACATTCTGATATTAATCTTTTAATAACCAACATCAACATGTGGGAGAGCTGCTTTGTCCGTCACCCCGCAGCTGTCACTCTGCATTGTTTCCAATGCACTGGAAAGAGTGTGAAATAAAGAAAGAGACCCAGTGAGTTCTTGGTAAATTTAACCTACCAAAACAAAGGCACAGAGAACAAGACTCTGGAGGGCCTGCACATATCTACCTCAAGATAACCGTGTGGCCTCAAGAAACTTATAAACAACAAACCTATAAAAATAAACTGGTAAATGCTAAAGTTCTACACCAGAGCACTAAAACGTCTCAAAGACACACAGTGTGTAACAGTGTAGAATTATCTCTACAAATGACAATGCCCATACACAGAATTCCCATATTAATAATTTACTTCAGAGGAAATCTAATAATAAACACTACTAAATGGCAAACTATGTTTTCAGTTTTGAAGGAGCTACAGAAAGGAACCGCCTACAATTTATGGGACAGGAAAAGATCACTTCTGAAAAAGAAACTAGTAAAAGTCAACATATAATGAATGATTTGAAAATGTGTTGCTATGGAGACACAAAAAATACCCAAGTCCAATTAAGGTTAGCTTGCAGGTATCATCAACCTATGAGAGAACTAGAGAAAAATGGTAATGATGAATGTGGAGTTTAGGAAAAAAGAGAGCTAAGAGAGGAATATCAATTTTTTAACCCCAAATTTCTCAGGAACAGACACTATATCTAAAGGATATTGGTAATTCAATCACTAAACGGAGAAAATGACACTGCCTGGGCATGAGTTTCTGACTGCCTGGACGGAATTTCAGCTCCGGCACTTGCCAGCTGTGTGACACTGGTGATACTGCTTGAGCTCTTAAGCCTCAACTTCACCCTCTGTAAAATGGGAATACTAGCACTCACACTACAGGATGGTTCTGAGGATTAAATACAATGAAAAAGTAAAGCATTCAGCACAGGAATTCATTATGTTAGTCATTTAGATTCGAGTTATCACCAATCATTAGGTGAAATCTCCTATAGGGTAGAGAAAATTAAACTTTTTTGCAAAGCTGGCATAAAATATTTTTAAATCTATTTAATCTCTACTCCTAGGGCTCTGCTTAATAATTAACTCTGTCATCATTAACCTGGGTTTCAGATTAATTTTAAAAGGGGAGAGTGGTCTTGAGTGTTCAGGCAATTGGAAAGGTATACCTTTCACTATGTTTTTTAAAGTTCATAAATCAAATTTTTGTTAAGACTGATTACACCAAGGAGGTACCCCAGATTCTGAGCAAGTTTGGATGTACTGTTAAAATCAAATTTTAAAAACAGAGTGAGTTTTGTCAATGCTCTTAGGGTACTGTCTAAGAGATCTATCTGGGCTCCAGTGTGCCTTTCAGGTACTGCTGTAGTTGCAAATACAGTCAACTCTTACCTAGCAAAGAGCTAAATGACTAAGTGGTAAGGCTATGGAGAACAGAGAATCATCTATTTTTGTGTACTTTATTCATTAATGAGTAAACACCTGCTGAACAGTATTGGTTATGCAACACACACACACACACACACACACATACACACACCCCATACGCTAAGCTTGCACTGTATTTTATTTTTAAAAATCCTACTGTGGTTACAAAGAAGGAAGTATCTCCTGTAATATAGTCTTCTATAATATGGAAGTAGTCAAGTCTTCTCTATGACACTTCTCTATAGAAGACCACTGTAAGAGTCTTCAGTGGACTAAGTAATAATCTAATTAATAATCAAAAATTAGGCTCTACCAAAATAAATTACAGGAAACAAAAAAAGCAGTTGTGACAAAAGGAACAATCTAGTCAACCTAAATGTTTGCAAAATATAAAAAGGAATAGAGCTGCCAAGGGAATAGAGAGGACATTGTTTTTTATTACCATACATACTATATACATTTTGAGAGAAAATATACTGCAGATGACATCTGAAGAGTTCAGTCAATTCTCTCAACATGAGAACAATATGGCTTTTCAAGAACCACAGCCCTTACATACAAGGTTTTCATATCTAAAGACGGCCCTGACCTACCTCAATCCCAATGCAAATTAGATACTCTAATTTAAAAAAAATAAATAAATGAATGATTATAAGAGAAACAAATGTTTCTACTTCCCCCTTGCTTTTGACTTCATATCTTAAAAAATATTTTTCTGATTTTTCCTGTACATCTACTTTCTTTTGTTCTTACCTCCTTTCATTCATCTGAAGATGATAGCTGTATAAGAAAGATGACAGAAAAGAAAAAGAAAAGCTACAGGACTAAGGTGATTCCAGCACATTAAGTTTCACAGTGTAAAGATCAACAGATTGTAGTAGGAAACTTATTTTTTTTAGTTATCAGCAAGTAGTTGCTCTTAAATCTGTTAAGACATTTTGCCATGTAAGAATTACCACAATGTGGGGGGTGCCTGGGTGGCTCAGCTGGTTAAGTGTCTGACTTCGACTAAGGCTCAGGTCATGATCCCCCGGTTGGTGGATCTGAGCCCCGTGCTGGGCTCGGTGCTGACAGCTCAGAGTCTGAAGCCTGCTTCAGGTTCTGTGTCTCCTTCTCTCTTTGCCCCTCCCTGCTCATGCTCTGTCTCACCCTATCTCTCAAAAAATAAACAAATGTAAAAAAAAAAGAAGAAAGAACTTACACAAGGGACACTTTTTTTCCCTAGTGAAGAAACATATTTCTCTAATTTTTTTAAAACTCAATTTATTTATTTATACTTCCTTTTAAAATCTGGAACATCATACATTATTCAATTAAAATGTTTAAAATACATTGTAATTCTGTTAAAATGCACAGAATTACAACTTTGAAATAAATGTATTAAGCTATAGTACATACTCTAAAATTTATACTGAGAAAAATAAAAATATTTCCCCTATATGCCAACGAAACCTGCATTCTGGTATACCTGAAACTCCAATTTTCTAAAGAAAGAAAACTAGAGAGGAAGTAAGTATAGTCATAACTAAAGGTGTCTCAATATAGTTCCTCATATGTTTGGTTTAAAACTGGTCAAGATTCCTATCAATGAGGGAGAGAAAGGGATCATACTTGATGAGTGCCAGGCACCGTGCCAAAAAGCGAGAACAGGACAAGGAACAAGTCTGCACAGTCCCTGTCTTCCAGGAGCTCAAGGCTAATTCTCACTAAAGGAACTGTTATGTTCAAAGGGCATAAACATTTTTAAGGATATTTGAGCTTCCCAAGACATTTTATTACTAATCTTTGAGGAAGTTTATGTAGTAATTTATAACGAACAGAATAAAAAAGCATGCTATTTTTAATTAGGCATCCTCCTCCTCATTTTCATGACCAATTTTCCAGTTTTATGGGCCATACTTGATTTTGACGGCACTTTTCTTGTAGTGAGATAACACTCCTTTTACAGATGCTTCCGGGACATCTGTATCTATTCTTTTTGGAATTCCTGCTTATTTCTTTTATCCATTTCTTTGTTCAAGTCTATTTTTCTTTATTATTTAACTTTTGCGTATTATGGAAGTTCGTACCTTTAAAATACTTTATATGAATAATTTCCCAGGCAGGTTGGTGCTTGTTGTGTTTCTGTGTGTTGTACACATGCACATATAAACACACTTGCATTTTTAAACAGCAAAAGAGGTCCTGGGCTGGTCTTTACAGAAATATCAAGTCGAGAAAGCAGGATAGGTTATTCCCTATCGGTCTGTTTACTGCAGTGGATGATGTTAGAACAAATACCAGAAAGCACCCATAAAAGCACTAGAAAACCCATTTTTAAGTAACCAACTTACTTTTTTGAATTAATACTTATTGGCATGGCAATATAAAACAGAATTAAAATGTTTTTTTAAAAAATTTCCAACTTCTCAACTACATAAAATCATCAGACATACTGTGACAGAATCGAGTCTCTGTTTCACTTGCTGCATCTTCAGTGAAGAACTGTCAGTGTGGACATAGTCATCTATCTGAAAAGAGCCTTGAGGAGGCAGCTTAGGACAGGTGCATAACACATCTTGACTTTGGTGTATTCCAGGTAATGGAAATGTTCCACTGTAGCGTTTGAACATCTCAGCCTCTTGCTGGGCAACTGAAAAAAATACATCGGTAATTAGTTCAAGTCATCAAAGCAAATCACAATGAAATTAAGCCATGAAACTATAGCATTAAACAAATGATCAGAAAATACATATTACATTTTAAAAATTGGGTGATAATAAGACAACATGACTGGCAAAATGCGAAATTATGAGATTACTCAATGCTATAAAACATGAAAAAGGAAAAATAATAATTTCACAGATAATTTATGTCAGGCAGTATTAGAAGTCAGCCTTGAAGGCCATGTAATTTCTGAGTGTGGTAAAAAAACAAATTGGGATGGAAGCCTAACTTTAAATATATGTATACAGAAAATGTAATATAAAAATTCAAATGCATAATAGAATTAAATTAAAAAGGATAGTCTTTTCATTAAATAGTGCCAGAACAAATGGATATTTATATGTGAACAAATGTACTTTGATACATATTTTACACCACGTACAAAAATAACCCAAAATGAACCTAAAACCTAAAACCATAAGACTGCTCTAGAGAACACACAGGAGAATACTTTTGTGAGCCTGGATTAGGCAACGATTCTTAGATACAAAACCAAAAATAGATATAAGATGAAAATTGGTAATTTTGAACTTCATCAAAATTTCAAACATTTGTTCTTCAACACTGTGAAGAAGAGAATTACAAGACAAAGATGGACAGAAATATTTGTGGAAGCGCCTGGGTGGCTCAGTCGGCTAAGCGTTCGACTTCGGCTCAGGCCATGATCTCGTAGTTTGTGAGTTCAAGCTGCACGTCGGGCTCTGTGCTGACAGCTCAGAGCCTGGAACCTGCTTTAGATTCTCTGTCTCCCTCTCTCTCTGCCCCTCCCCAGCTCATGCTTTGTCTTTCAAAAATAAACAAACATTAAAAGAATTAAAATTTAAAAAAGAGGGGGGGGCCTGGGTGGCTCAGTCGGTTAAGTGTCCTATTTTGGCTCAGGTCATGACCTCACAGTTCATGGGTTTGAGCCCCGCAACGGGCTCTGTGCTGACAGCTCAGAGCCTGGAGCCTGTCTTCAGATTCTGTGTCTCCTTCTCTCTGACCCTCCCCTGCTCACGCTGTCTCTCTCTGTCTCTTAAAAAAGAAAAAAGAAATATTTGCATATCATATTGCATCACTAATAGAGTACCACTTGTATGGAGAAAACCTAATTCTTAAAACTTAATAGTCAGAAAACAAATAAGCTAATTTAAAAACAGGCAAAAGACATGAACAGACACTTCACTGAAGAAGAAATGGATGGCAAATATGTACATGAAAAAGTAGCTCAACATCAGTCATTAAAGATAAGCCAATTAAAACCACTATGAAACAGCACTGCACACCAGTATTAGATGGGCTAAAATGAGAAAGACTGACCACTTCAAATTTAGCAAGGGTATGGAGATACTGAAACATTCATACACTGTGGCATAACTACTTTAAAAATGGTCTGGCAGCTTCTTAAGTTAAACAGACATCTGCATCAGGTGCAGCCTTTATATTCTCAGGAATTTACTCAGGAGAAATGAAAGCGCATGTTCATACAAAGAGTTGTAGATGAATGTTCACGGTAGTTTTATTTCTAATTGCTAAAAACTGAATACAACCCCCCTACTCATAATGGGGGTAACAGAAAAACAGAATGTGATATATCATAAAATGAAACAATACTCATTGTAAGGATGAAGGCTGAACTACTAATAAAATCTAAAATAGAGATAAATCTCAAAGTAATTATGGATGAAAGAAGCCAGACAAAAAAAGAGTGCATGGTATAAACAGACTCATTTATACTTAATTCCAGAAAATGGAAATTAATTTATAGTGATTGCCAGGGGGAAGGAGAAGGTAGAGATTTCAAAGGAGCACAAAGTAACTTAGAGATGATGGATATGTTCATTATCTTGATTGAGATGATGCTCTCACACATGCTTAAATAAGTCTAGACTTACCAAAATGTACATTTTAAATATTTGCAGTTTACTGTATGTCAATGTACCTTAATAAAGCTGCTCATACAAAAAGCAAATGACAAACTACTGATAAAAGGGGTTAATATTTTTAACATGCAAAGAGGCCCCATAAAATGAATTAAAAATGAACAATCTAACAAAAATGGGCAAAGTACCACTACAGAAAATTCACAAAGGAACAACTATGTGGCCAATAAAAAATATACTCAGTCTCACCAATAAGAAGGAATTAGGGCAAAAAAGGCAAATTAGAAAATGATTTTATTTTGCCTGTTTAACTGACCCATTGTACCTCGAGATGCTTTTTCCTAAGAAACAAGCTGATTAAGAGTAGCCAGGTATGTACTGAAGTCCTGATTAAAATACTGAAAAACCTATATAACAGTGGGACTATACAATAATCTTTTTTTATGTCTTTTATTTATTTATTTATTTTCTTTTTAATTTTTTTAATGTTTTATTTATTTTTGAGACAGAGACAGACAGAGCATGAGAGGGGGAGGGTCAGAGAGAGAGGGAGACACAGAACCGGAAGCAGGCTCCAGGCTCTGAGCTAGCTGTCAGCACAGAGCCTGACATGGGGCTCGAACCCACGAACGTGAGATCTGTCCTGAGCCGAAGCCAGAGGCTTAACTGACTGAGCCACCCAGGTGCCCCTCTTTTATTTATTTTTGAGAGACAGTGCGAGCAGGGGAGGGCCAGAGAGAGATGGAGACACAGAATCTGAAGCAGGCTCCAGGCTCTGAGCTGTCAGCACAGAGCCCGACACAGGGCTTGAACCCACAAAACGTGAGATCATGACCAGAGCCGAAGCCGGCGCTTAACCAGCTGGGCCACCCAGGTACCCCTACAATAATCTTTTAAATAAATTACGGGGTATCTGTTTAATGAAAGGGAATTCAGCAACTAAAATTATGTACAAAAGTGTAGCTGTCATGATGAAATATTGCTAATATATTAATTGGAGGAAAAATAGTTTATAAAGCAATATAACGGATACACAAAAGGATAATCACATTTTTTTTAGTCACCAGTCTTGGTCTCATCGACCATGAGTCTGTGATAGCATATATGAAAACTTTAGCGTCCTGACCACTCTATTCATGCCCTACTTCACTTACACCTCTAAATACAGCACACCCTCTAATGGGTGCTCTCTTCCTGCAGACCTTGATGATGGAAGTTCCAGGGACCAATACCGAGGAAAAAGACCTGCTTACCACCCACCCTCCCAGAGATGCTCCTTCCTCAACACTCAGTATAGCTTAGCTACTTCTATGCTTAAGATTCTGATGGGTCTGACCACTACTTTTCTGCACATATCCCGTACACATTCCTTCATAATACTCTGAAAATTCACTTCAAATATTCAAAGACTATCTAAAGAACAAGAGAAACCTTGGGGAGGTGAAAGAAAAGTGCCCTTGGAATTAGAAACTGAAGGCTTAACACTAGTAGATGAGCCAGGGATGAATGAATCAACAGATGAAAATAATGTTTCATCATCTTTGCCTTCCTTGCTTTTCAAAACTGCCCTTTTAACATTTCATTGTTCTTTGTTGTTGTTGTTATGAGTGGAAAGTAGAGCTGGATTTAAACTAGTTAATGGCATTTTCTGATTCCCTGTTTTTCTGTACTTGCTAGTTACCTATTAAGCCCACCATGATTTCACTTGAAGCTGTGAGTGATGGAGCAGAGAAGCACATCAATGCTGATACAAGCAACAGTTACGCAGGAGAGCAGGATTTTGATATTTATCTTCCTCTTCTTGCCAAACTGTCATTTCCTAAGTATTATACTACACTAAGTATTATGCATCATATTTTCTTAAAAAGTAATTTTTTAACAAGTAAAAATAACAAAAAGCAGTGCCTGTTTGTTTACTTTTGTTGGTATAAAGATATCTTTCAGAAAGGATTACAGTGGCCTACATGGATGCAGGTAACAAAAATAAAGCCCAAATAATTATGAATACTTGTTTCTGTTGTCGAAGGGAGTTTTCTATGCAAAAGACACCTGACTACATTTCCAGGAGTCACACTGACACAATCCTACTTTGGCTGTAACACTTCTAGTACTGTGAAGGCAGCCATAAGAACAGAAGTCTGCAGAAATATTCACAAAGACCTAGTTTCACAGGCATTAGAAACAGAAGCTACTTGACAAGTCTTTGCCTTCTAATCCCCTCCCTCAACCTCCACAAATATATGCATCTATTTGTATAACGCTGTACAGATTATTTCACTGTAAAATAGATCATTAATGGAAGTTTTCTGAAATTCCCTCAAGCTCTGTGCTTCTAACATTTCAAAGGTTTCTAAAACATTTTCACATAGGCCATGATTGGAGTATAATGTTGCAATTAAATAACTATTTTTCTTCACTTAGTCATTTTCTCTTCTTTGGCTAATTTAACTTTGTACATGTAAAACTTTAACCTAACCTGATAAAACTCAAAATTCTAACAGTCTCATCCCCATCCATCCATCACTTTTTGAGGAGTGCACGAGAGCAGGCTCTGGGAATCAAGGACGCAGGCCTGTCTCGGGGCTTCCATCTCTTGGAAGTCAGTAAGAAGTGCTGCTGAGTTCTAAGTCATGTAGGAGAGGGACCCCCAGGTGCTCAGAACACAGAGGTGGCAACGGCGTTTGCTTAAAGGAATGTTATACTCTTTAAATTACTTACAAACGTGCCTACAATTGTCTATAATAGCTGATTTTAAATTTTACACACTTTAAAAAATTTGTAAAATGTTCTCTCTCATAACTGATAATCAAATTTTGATTTATAGAAGTTCAGTGCTCCTGTGTGTGTTCTGACCTTAACCAATTATAAAAAGTAACATGGTTTTCTTAGGAGATTTTTATCTTTATAGGAGGAAGAACAGAGGAAATAAGATATTTTAATCCAGAGCCTTTTGCATTTGAAGTGAACACGTTTGTTATTATTAAAACCTATGTTTACTTATGTTCTGGACTTTATAATAAAGTGCACCTAAAAATATTTTTTTCTTTCATTACATTAAGATTCCTTTTGGTTCAACATTTAATTCCATTGTTCAAGACCTATTATTTTACACAGCTCTGTTAATGGGTAGTCATTTTACTGGATACCTAATTTTTTTTTTTACTTATAAATGATTTCTAAATCCAGTATTACTGTAAGCTGGCAGGTCTGCTTCGCTAGTGTCCCAGCATTCAGCAGTTATGCAGAATCCTCCTTCTCTTCCTCTAACACGTGCGACGTGTAGGGAATTCCTGTGGTCTGAGTGTTTGTGTCCTGAAATTCTCATGTTCAAGTTCTAATGCCCAAAGTGCTGGTACTTGGAGGTGGGGCCTTTGAGAGGTGACCCCTCATGAATGGGATTAATGCCCTTACAAAAGAGGCCTCGGAGAGGTCCCTCACCCCTTCTACCACGTGAGGTTATAGCTAGAAGATGCCATCTATGAACCAGAAAGTGAGTTCTCACTGGACACCAAGTCTGCCATGCCTTGATCTTGGGACTTCCCAGCATTTGGAACTGTGAGAAATACATTTCTGTGTTTACAAAGCCATGCAGTATCTGGTATTTTGTTACAGCAGTCTGAATGGGCTAGGACAAGAATGTCAAGGGCTTGTAATTATTTTATTTTACCGGGCCCAGCTTGTTCCTGATTCAGCTAATCTTAAGAAACTATATGGATGGACCAGAGAAGTTCTAAAGAGTAACACGTCAATTCTAATACCTTGGATGTATTCAGGACCAGTTAGCAATTTTGTATTTAATATTTAATATGTCAAAGAGAACTTATAAGTGTTACTAATGAGACTGTCCAAAAAGTTATACAAGAAAGTATAACAGATTCATGTCTCATAGTCAACCAAATGGGAGACCATTTATCATCATTCAGCATATCTGTTGAGTGAACACTAAACTATAATAAACTATCTCTAAATCCCTTGATGTACATGCTATTGTCTGTCTTGTGACTTCCTATTCCATTATTAATCAATTTCTATACATCATACTATTCAACTAAAGTGTGTGATATGTGTATTGTTACAGAAAACATCTAGGATTTCTCTACTGCATCCTGGTTCATGAATTCTTAATATATTATGCTCTATGTGAAGCTTTATAGTTTCATTTTTGCCCTTGATAAAACATGGAGAGATGTATTTGATAAAACAGGACAAGTATTTTAATTTTATGGGTGAAAAAACACCAGATATAAAAATGCTAAATTACTCGACCAGGGTCGAGCAGAAAGTGATGGCACTTTGGACTCCAGCAAGCTCACTCCTACTACAGCTTTTCCCCACCGCACTGCTATTTTACACTGTGCCATTCTTCCTTCTTGATGCACTTTAAAGAACACCAATGTAATTTATATATATAGCCTGAATGAGGAATTCATGACTCTGGGTTTTGCTCAAAGCTACTTCTTCATATGTCCTGAATCTATGAATGACATGACCAAATCGAAGTATCCATTATGCAGAGAACATTAAAATACACACTTCAGGATACAACCAAGAAATAGGTAGTATGAAGCATGTCTTCAAATATGGCATTTCTATATCTTAATTATCCTACTAGTCTAATAGACACTTAAACTTGGACCTACAATCAGTTATATATTTTACTGCATAACCTTATCCAAGTATGAGAACTGTAATAACTGAGCTTATTTTTGGGCATTTCATCATTAGTACTTTAAGAACACTATTAAGTTATACAGATAACCATGCATATTAAATTTACTTCAACTATATATTGTTGCAAAAATATTATAAAATTAGTTACATTAAAATTTAATGCTACATAATAAAGATAATTCATATTTTGGACAATACTGAAAATACAACTGCTTAACACATTATAATTATCCCCAACATTTGTAAAGGAATGAACTATTAATAATAGTAAGTAACCAAAGTTCCTTTTAGTCTTAAGGGCTTTTTTGAAATATTAAAATTAAAAACAAATATTCCTTCATCACAGGATGATTTGGCTACCTTCTTAATTAAGTTACTTCATGAAACAGGAAATGCAAAGACTTAAGTAAGTAGATTAGCATTTTAAAACTCTGGGCTCTGGACTTAGACAGCTGGGTAAACTTTAACATTTATCAAATGTGTGATATGTAAATTATTCATTCTCCCTGTGCCTCAGTTTCATCATATGCAAAATGAAGTTAATAACAGCAACTACCCTGTGGGATTTTGAAAGGACTATAAACGGGGATGGATGTAAAATGCTCGTAAGAGTAGGGGACACATTATGTGTCCATGAGCTGATGCTGGGGCCTGTTTCAGACCCTCTGTCCTCCTCTCTCTCTGCCCTTCCTCTACGTGTACTTGCGGTCTCTCTCAAAATAAATAAACATACTTTAAAAAAAAGAGTAGGGGCACACAGCAAATGTTTGATAAATGTTAGCTCCTACTACCACTATTATTATTAACCCCCAATTTACTCACTGATCATACCTCTCATTCTATGTTTTTATAAAATTTAAGGGAAAAATGCTATTCTACAGGATTTGTAACTCTCATTTCACACATGTACTGCACATCAGTAATGTACCAGGTACTATATAAGGCATAGGGCATTGCAAACACCATGGACTTTTGGTCAACAAGCAAGTTATACAACAAACTTTATAGGAACATAAAGGTAGACATTGCCTTGAACTCTAGTAAAGTAGGTCACAGTGTCCAAAATAAAGCTATCAACAATGACAATGTAGGTGATTGTTAATGAATATGAATTCTACAAATAAAATCACATTTAGTGTCAATGCTAGAGATTGTTGTTCAGTTTAACTAAAATTCTTCCACAAGTTTAATCAACAACTTGGAAAGCACAAAAGACTGGAAAGGAGCATGGTAATCTGAGTCTGATTCCTGAGTTTCATAGCCCTACTCAACTTGGCACAATAGATGCTCAATAAAGATTTGTCTTGCTTAAGTGAGCCACTAAGACTAAAAAGTACTCGAGTTCATCTGATTCAGAGAAGAGATTGCCACCTAGTGGAAAATCAGGCTCATTACCTGGGATTATCAAATAATGCTGACAACTTCCCAAATGAAGACTTGATCCTACTTAAAATACTACATGTATATTCATTGCATGTTAGTATTCAGGCTAGGTACTGGTCATAAAAAGAGGAATAAACCTCCATATCTTCTCCCTACGAAATACAGATATACAAAAAAGCCACACACTCAAGAGGCATAAAGTAAATGATATTGCAGGAAAAAAAAGTTTGCTTATTAGACAATCAAAAGCTAGTACTTCAAGCTATTTGCTAAAAAGGTGGGCTGGTGTAGCAAAGAAGAGCATGGTCTCCAAAGTCCAAACTTTATGGATTCAAGTCCTGGTTCATATAAAATGAGGATTATTATAGTATCTACCTCTTAAGATTATTGTGAAAAATGAAGTAAATATATGTAAAGTGCTTAAACACACAGTACCAGGAACAAAGAAAGTGCTTTATAAGTATTAGTTGTGATTATCATTACATGCAGAACAGGCTCCTAGAGATGGAGGTAAATATATTAATAACAGAACATTAACTGCTAAATCTAGCTTCATAAATTTAATTCAGTGGAAGCCGTTTCTTCTGACTAGCACTCTGTTATTATGGGAATCCTAAAAGTACATTATTTGTGGTACTCTGTGACTAAATTTTGTATTACTAGATGATTAACCCTTTCAACATCAGGCAAATAAAACTGCCTTCTGAAAGTAAAAATTGTGTTTCTTACCAAAAACAGCAAAAAGTCAGTAGAATGAAAGACCCAAAAGACCACAACCTGAACATATGCTTAGCAGAGAAAGATGCCTGCTGACTCTTCACAGATTTTGCTAGAACTGAAAGACAGATGATACATTTAGCTACCATTGTGGTCTCATTGACAGCTTATTCAATTTATCAAAAAAATGAGTTTACTCCATTTTCCTTGAAAAATGTCTAAACGAATGAACAGCTCTGATAAATACTATTTTAAAATCATGTAAATAGTCTATATCTTTTAAATTTTATACCATTAAAACATTTATATAAAGATACATGTAACCTTTATTTTCTGACAAGAAATATGGCAAAATATTCTTGTACTAAAGACAAATAAAATATAAGGCAAACTTGTAACAGGTTAATAATGAATAAGTTTTAATTTAAAAAAATCTATTTCATTTGATGATTCTGGCCTGTGTTTAATGAGTAAATATTTTGGATCGAAAACAACTTTCTGTTTTCTTATGAATATATACCATTCACAAGAACTGGGCTAAATCTTGGACCGCCTGGGATTATGTAACTTCTTCCTAAGCTTCCTCATTTTAAAAATAGGCAATAAAGAGTTAGGAAAACATGTTGAAATATTTTGAGTTTTGTTTGTAGAAGTATTAGTATATTGAAAATTGTGTTCTAAAATGATGGTACAAAATAATTTAAATTCCATGTGTATTATTTGAACTTTTTAATTTCCAAAACACTTCGAATTCCCTTATTTGACAGTAATATAATACAGATATAATATTCTTAACTTCATGCTTTATTTTCTAATACAACTAACCAGAAAAGGTGCATACTCTAAAAGGCTGTCAAGAGAATAAATAAAAGGCGGGGGGGGGGGGGGGAACCTTTTTTTCAATTCCCTTTCATAGAGAGGTGCTTAAAGTCAAGTCGATATGGGTTACAAGAACACAGTAACGACCCATTTCACCTTTTTCCTGGTGTTAATATCGTCCTTTCCCATGTGTGAAGTACTTTCCCAGCCCCTGGTTCACAGTGCACTCACAGATGGCTCTCTTACAGGGCACAGGTATTAGCAGCAGCAGTAACACCTACCAGATTAGGAAATGCAGCTTCAGGAAGGCAAGAGGCTTGCACCAGGTCACTTACAGCAACAGAAATGAACCTAAAACCTCTGCTTTTGAATTCCTAAAAGCACCGTGCTCTTTCTACTGACATTTCTAGAATGGACCAAGTGCCTACTGCCCCAAAACCAAATTGGCATATCCAATTGAGCTGATCTCCTGATGGAAACCCTTGATCCATGACCAAAAATTACTGAACAAAAAAAGTAAAAGTGGGACTTTCACTTGCATTTGTAGTGAAAATTTCAAAAGCCTAAAAAAAAAAAAAAAAGCATATTAGGAATTCATTAAATGAAGACTGTTGTGAAGCCTCCAAAGGTTCCGAGGAAAAAACGGCACTGCTGATTTGCGCACAACAGTCCCAGGGATTAAGCACCTAGGTGTGGCTCTCCTCCACAGGAAGATTAGAGCTGGCCTGGCTCTGGATACGTGTTTGCACCAGTCACCAAATTGGAGCATGTGTTAGAGAACCTGGTTACTTCCTGGTAAGATTTTTAAAAATAAATTTCAATTTTACAAATTATTTTCTAATCTAATTTGCCTGGAATAGCATAATATCCATACAATGATCAACATTTCCAGGTTTAGAACTTAACTGTCTAATAATTTAGCACTTATCACAACCATTAACCAATAACCAATTAACTACTAACATTTCTATGAATTTCTTATTGTGAACACAATAAATGTAACCACTCATGTTTCATTTAAATTTAAAATTCTTTGCCAAATAATCCCCCATTAATGATACCTGTAACAGATGCAACTGTACATTTACGCATTTATGACCTCGTAAGGAAGCCATCCTAGCTTAGCAAAAAGTGAATGGTGAAACATGGTGCCCTAAACAAATCAGAGACTGATAAGACCGTTTAGTTTTGAACAAGATTTAATATATAAAGAAAACGGAACTGAAATTTTGGGAGTGATAGCACTATTAATGCAATGAGAACAATGAAATCCTAATTTCAGGACAGAAATTAATGTATGAAACATAGCATAAATCCAAATAAATCCAAGAATGCTAAATTGTTCCTGAAAAATGTGTCCAGAGTCTTTATTTCTTTATTTTTTTTCAGAATGAGAGAGAAGTATATTATTAGAGTAAAAGAAGACATTAAATTTCTAATTCCAGATCTTATTTTCAATGCCTTCCTTTTAGGTTAAGAAATTCTTAAAACTGCAACTTAATTATAACTATGTGGTTTGGTGAAAAACAGAAACATGGAATAAGAAATTAAATATTCAACTGAAAACATTAAAGTTTCATATTTCCAAAAGGTTATTTATTTACCTTTGAAATTTAGTTAACACATTTGCAAACGACTTTTAGGTGAATTTGACTTCTTTACGTTTACAAAAAAAAAGTGATGACTACCTTTCTGTGATTCCAACAGAAAGGCACAACCATTTATGTGTATCTTTGCTGATATTTAAACTCTGTAACGATGGTGCTTTTGGAAAAATAAGATGTTATTACATAATAATAATAAAATATATTTAATCTGTTTGGGTCTTAAAATATATTCAAGAAAGCTTTATTAATACAAAGGTTGAGAGTTTTCACAGAGCTCATGATTCCTGGGTCAGGCTAAAAGTAAAGGTTGTTCAAAATATTCTTTACTATCAGCAGTGAACTTACCATAGAAATCATAAATATACAGAAGAATTGGCTCATTCTGCCCAAATGCACAAAATGCAACCATATTTTCAAGTGGGTGATAAGAAATGTCTCGAATGGGCGACTTGAATGGCAGGTCAGAATACACTGCGACTTGTTCTCCTAAATAAGAAAAGATATTCAATAATTCGTACTATCTCAAATATCTCTCATTAGAAGATTTTCCACAACTTATTAAAATTATTAGTAGTATGTAATAATGAAGCTCACATTATTTACATGAAAACGTAAAATACTTAAAAATAATTGAATAACTCTTAAAAGTTCTGTGAATGTTTATTTATTTTTGAGAGAGAGAGAGACAGAGCGTGAGCAGGAGAGGGGCAGAGAGAGAGGGAGACATAGAATCTGACGCAGGCCCCAGGCCTGTCAGCACAGAGCCCGACGCAGGAACCCCGTGAGATCATGACCTGAACTCACAAACCCTGAGATCATGACCTGAGCCGACTGAGCCATCCAGGCGTCCAAGTAACTCTTATATTTAATTATTTTCCATCCTGTTGAATCACCCTTTTCTACTTTTCAATTTCAACCTCTTCTATGAGGTTTTCAAGGCAAAAATAAGGACAAAGAACTTAGTAGTAGAGAAGTATCTGACCCTGAAATCTGACAGAGCTGAGCAAATGCCAACTAACAAAGAACTCAGGGAGAACTCATAAGGAACTGCAGGCTCTAAAACGGAAGAAACTGTCTGGTTGAGAAAGATCTGGTGGGGAATAAAGTTTTCTATTTTTTTCCCAGAGACTGCGATACCACCTGCTTTAAAGATACATCTGATTACTGGGGCACCTGGGTAGCTCAGTGGGTTAAGTGACTGACTTCGGCTCAGGTTATGATCTGTCTGGTTCATGGGTTCGAGCCCTGCGTAGGGCTTTGTGCTGACAGCTCAGAGCCTAGAGCCTGCTTTGGATTCTGTATCTCCCTTTCTCTCTGCCCCTCCCCTGTACTCACTCTCTCTCTCTCACTCTCTCTCATTCTCTCTCTCCGTCTCTCCCCATCTCAAAAAATACATAAAAACATTAAAAAAATTGAAAAAAGATACATCTGATTATTAATAGCTAAAAGAGGCCTACAGAGAGGTCTAAGGAACCCATGAAAACCAGAACTCTCAAAGCAAAGAATCTAGATCTATTCGTTGAAGGGAAAAAGAGATTTAACACTTCCAAGCTGATCCTAAAGTATCAAAACATGATAAGAGGGAAAAAAAAAAACAAAACCCT
>NC_043706.1:117084022-117139746 GCF_006229205.1 Suricata suricatta
CTTGTCTTGCTCCACTCTCTGCGTCTCCCTCCTGCCCTATTTCTCTCTCCCTCCCTCAGGAACGAACCCGCAAGGATCCACGGCCCCACCGGCAGGGGCGGCGGACTAGACAAAAATTATTTCAGAAAATGGTAGTTTTACCTTTATTCAAAATAAAAACAAACCAAAAAATATTTTTAAGATCAATGAGACATTTACCTGTTTCTGGGTTCCAAACATATACTATACCATCCTCACTCCCAGCAAAGAGAAAAGTCCCACATGGTGTCAAAGTACTATGCATCTTTTCCCGATAATTTGCTGCACCTACGAATTTCCTTGAGGCTAATCTACAAACAAAAAAGATTTCACAAATGTAACCTGTCTTTGCCATTGAAAAGATTGGTGGTTAAAAAACAAACTTTTCTCTTAAATGCTTCATTTGCGTTTAACAATTTTTGAGACTTTGTTACATGGGAGACATTCTATGATGGGTGTAGAATAAAGAGATAGTCCCAGGGACTCTCAGGTCAGGGAGTTTCTAATTTAGCAGCACAGAGAAGGAATGCATCAGTATAAAACAGAAAATGGATATAGAAAGTGCCACAAAAGAACAAAAAGAGTACTTTGCAGATTTGGATATAAGTGATTAATTTTCTAGCTAAGAAGAGAGACCCTACATTACGGAAGTAGGATTTGAGTTGGTTACTAAAAAATGTACAGAATTTTTATATTCTTATTTTTTTCCAGGTGATAAATTTATTTTTTTTAATTTTTTAATGTCTTATTTATTTTTGAGAGAGAGAGGGAGAGGGAGAGAGAGACAGAGACAGCATGGGCAGGGGAGGAGCAGAGACAGAGGGAGACACAGAATCTGAAGACAGGCTCCAGGCTCTGAGCTAGCTGTCAGCACAGAGCCTGACATGGGCTGTCATGACCCACAAACCATGAGATCATGACCTGAGCTGAAGTCGGACGCTTAACCAACTGAGCCACCCAGGGGCCTCTCCAGGTGATAAATTTTAAAAAATGTTTACTTCTGTATTTTGAGAGAGAGAGAGTATGCATGAGCAAGGGAGGAGAGAGAGGCGGGGAGAGAGAATTGAGAGCCCAACAAAGGGCTTGATCACATGAACCAAACTGTGAGATGTGGACCTGAGCTGAGCCACCTAGGCACTGCCATGTGATAAAGTTTTAAAATCACACAATTCATAGTTGGATACTTGTGGAAATATTAAGTAAAAATATTATTAAATCATCTGTTAAATATGGTATGTAACTTTCTAGACTTTGTCACTTGTGAATAATAGCTAACTTTATTTTAGTGCTCGCAATGTGCAGGCAGACACACTACCGCCCCTGGTTTAACAATGAATTCATGAATAATGGGCCTCTGTGTTAGAAAGTACAGATTAGGTATTATCATTTTAGTAGGTATGTATTATATCACTATCTAAATGTACCTTAAGAAATCTTCTACTATGGGACAACAGAATGTTCCCAGCTTTCTCCTACCCTGAACACGGTTTCTATGAACAAGCTCCTGTAAATGTACTTTTTCACTGTTTTATAATTATTTTCACATAAATTCCCAGACCTGATGCTATTGGGTCAAACATATGTAGAGTCCTTGCTATACGGTGTAATGTTTTAAGTACTTTACATATGTAAACTAACTTCTTCTCCATAAAAGCCTTACAAATATGGTGTATTATTTCCCCCATGTGAATGAGGAGGAAAGAGAGGCAGAGAATGGTTAATCAATTGTTCAGGGATGGAAAAGGCAGGAAGGATTTGACTCTAAGCAGTTTGCCTCTAGAGCTCAAACATGATTCTAAGCTGAATACTACTTACTGATGAAAAGGAGAATAACCAAACTTCTTAGGCCTGGCCTTCTAAAATCCGGCTCTAATCTCTACTCTAATATACCTCTCAGGGCTTTTAGGTGGCTCTGTTGGCTCAGTGTCCAGCTCTTGGTTTCGGCTCAGATTATGAGCTCACAATTTGTGGGATGGAGACCCATGTTGGTCTTTGTACTGATAGCAAGAAGCCTGTTTAGGATTCTCTCTCTCCTTTCTCTCTGTCCCTCCCCTGCATGTATGTGCACTCTCTCTCAAAATAAATGAGTAAACTTTAAAAACAAGTAAAAAAAAAAGAACCTCCCTCAGCACTCCCGATCACGAAACTTATGCTTCTACAGTTGAACACAACTTCTATTATCCTATTTCTGAATTTTATTCCAGGCTTTTCATGTTTTCCACCCTCCTGACAACACTTCCATCTTGTCTAAATTCAAGCTCAAAGGCCAGCCTCTCCACAGAGCCTTTAACAGAAGACTATAGTAGACCTACCATCACCTGTACTATTGCCATGAAAGATATAATGCTTATTATGTATTTATCTTCATTTAAAAAAAATACATATCAAGTACTTACTACCTGCCAGGCATAACATAGGTACTATGTATGATAGACGAATAAGAAGATTCCAATCCTAGAAGATCTCACAATGTAGCCTAATTAAATGTTTTGTGAGTTATTCTGGAGGCAGAACAACTAGATTATAAACTCCTAATGAACTACTTCTGCTAATCATTCTCCCATAGCACTGATATCAGTTCCCGGAAGACCTCCACATAAACAGTGAAGGCCTTAACAGTTAGCCCTAAAAGATAATTGCAGAATAAACTAGTATAGACTACCACATTTTCCTTTCAAAATACAATGACAACTAACAGAACTAGCTTTGTCTCGTTTGTTTTAACAAGTGCTATTAACTCCAAACAAAACCCATCAGAAGACCATGCTAGTTCTTCTAGAACTCTGCTTCTCTGCTTTTTACATTAAGGATATTTCCTTTCCTTATTTAGAAATAAAACACAATGATAAAAGCAAGCACATATTTATCAAAAGCCATCTCATTCTGTTATGATAGTATATCAGAGTACTACACAATACCACTATCATAAAAGTAAAAGATATCTACGGCAGAAATTTCTTCTTTTTTTAAAGTTGTGACAACAAAGAGCAACTGACTATATGTCTACTTCAGAACTATTCACATTTTTTAATATAGTTTATTGTCAAGTTGGTTTCCATATAATACCCAGTGCTCATCCCAACAAGTGCCCGCCTCCATGCCCATAACCTATTTCCCCCTCACCCCCACCCCCATCAATGCTCAGTTTGTTCTCGGTATTTAAGAGTCCTTGTGGTTTGTCTCCCTCCCTCTCCTTAACTATTTTTCCCCCTTCCCTCCCCTACGGTCCTCTCTTCAAAGTTTCTCCTGTTTCACATGAGTGAAAACATGTATCTGTCTTTCTCTGCCTGACTTATTTCACTTAGCATAATACCCTCCAGTTCCATCCATGTTGCTGCAAATGGCCAGATTTCATTCTTTCTCATCGCCATGTAGTATTCCATTGCATATATAAACCATATCTTCTTGATCCATTCATCAGTTGATGGACATTTAGGCTCTTTCCATGATTTGGCTATTGTTGAAAGTGCTGCTATGAACATTAGGGTACATGTGCCCCTATGCCTCAGCACTTCTGTATCCCTTGGATAAATCCCTAGCAGTGCTATTGCTGGGTCCTAGGGGAGTTCTATTAATAGTTTTTGGAGGAACCTCCACAGTTTTCCAGAGCGGCTGCACCAGTTTACATTGCCACCAACAGTGTAGGAGGGTGCCCGTCTCTCCACACCCTCGCCAGCATCTATAGTCTCTTGATTTGTTCATTTTAGCCACTCTGACTGGCGTGAGGTGGTATCTCAGTGTGGTTTTGATTTGTGTTTCCCTGATGATGAGTGATGTTGAGCATCGTTTCATATATCTGTTGCCCATCTGGATGTCCTTTTCGGAAAGGTGTCTGTTCATGTCTTCTGCCCATTTCTTCACTGGATTATTTGCTTTTTGGGTGTGGAGTTTGGGGAGTTCCTTATAGATGTTGGATATTAGCCCTTTATCCAATATGTCATTTGCAACTATCTTTTCCCATTCCATCGGATGCCTATTAGTTTTGCTGATTGTTTCCTTTGCAAGACCTATTCATACTGGAGCCAAAACATTCTTTGTTGTGTAGGGAGACTATCTTACAAACTGTAGGATGCTTAGCAGTATCTCTGGTCTCTCTCCACTATATACTAACATTCAAAAATGCTTCCAGACACTGTCAGATGTCCTCTGGGGGAAAAACTGTCTACTTAAGACCTACAGCTGCATTTTATAAATATGAATTAATTCAGTTATTATTCTATGAGCGCTTAATCTGTCAATATTGAAATATACTTACATTCGGAGATCCATAAGTCTCAAAGTACTGTCTTTGGTATGGATTAACAATCGTTTTCCATTGGGATGAACCTCCAAATAATTTATGGGAATCCCCTTAAACTCACTGTCTTTAATTTCCTGAAATGATTTAAAAAGATTATAAAATATTACACTGAACAGTTTATTGAATATGAAGCCCCTTTTAGAGTACAAAATTAATTTGAAGTCATTTTCAACTGCAATTTAAAGGATCCTTTAAAGTTGCTAGCCAAAGAATCCCCAACAAAGATTGAAAATAAAACTGATAATACATATTTTTTGAATGTTATGTAATGTTACACTTAATTGTCATTGTTGTAGTATATCCCCAAATAAAACGCACTTCCTAAAACATAACTTCAACACTGAAGTTTCTTGCTTACTATCATATAAGAAAGCTAATTTCTATAACTGCAAAAGTAAGTACAGAATTACTTTTCAAATTCTATTTCAGTCTGAGATTCTTTTTCAGGTACTTATTTCCACTTTATCCTGAAAAAGGTATGTTATTGGCTTCTTATTCTGAGCTCAATTAGATTGTAGTTTTAGGGATTTTTTTTGAGGAACAAAACCCAAGATTTTTACTTGTTCAATTCCTCAACGACATCCTTTGCCTGAGTCTCTCTGCCGTATCGGCTTAACCACCACAGAGCTGCAACCAACCACTCTACAGGATGGCCCTGCCTCTTCTCTTTCATAGAGGCTGGCTCACTCCCCTCGTTTCTCGTCATCACCAACCTTAATGAGGTTGATTTGATGCTCAGCACAAGGGTCCTCCCTACCAACCTGACATACAGAGGCTCATCCCAGGTGGATGCGAGCACACAAGACGGGCTTGATGCTTGTCTAAGGCTTTGGCAGCTTCACAAATTCCATGTGCTGGGCCATGGTGGATGAGGGCGGTCTTCAGCCCCTCTCATAAAGCAGTAACAACACCCATTACACCAGCCACAATGCTTTCCTCCGTATGGTGGTGGGTAATGGTGGAGCCAAATCTAGGGTTTTTTTCCCCCAATAGTTATTTAAGGCATCTATGGAAGACGCCTGGCTAAGGATGTCAAGAAAGACATACACATTGAAGGAAAATCTGCCTGGATGAGCCTCATGCAGAAGAATGACTAAAGCAAAACTGCTTAGACTACAGTCTACAGAGTCAACGGAAAGTCTGCTGTAACCTGCAGGCAGAATTTGGAACTAACCTTCATTTCCTTCAAGGACCCAACATTATGTTTTGTCCTCAGCTCCTAGAGGGTCTCCTCTTCAGCAGCTGTCTGGCACCAGCTGGAGGACAGAGGGCTACAGTACCAGCAGCAGCAGCTGAGCCTGTGCTATTGCTGTCTGACACTAAGACCTGCCGCTAGCTCCTTTTTAAGAGTTACAGGAAAAGGTCGAACACTGACAGTACAGTGGGGGTTACACTGATTGAACTACAACGTGGGAGTGGGGATGCACTGATGGAGATAGGAGGAACATTTACACAGTTGCAACTGTGCCAAATTAACAACCTAGAGCTGTCTAACAAGTTGTGCTGGGCATGAATCTGAGAAAAGTGCTAGCAGGTCTAGTGTCTCTAGTGTCTGCTAATGATTTCCTCTGTATTGTTCTGCATCATACTCATCCTCAAACTAAAAGAAAGCCCTGTTATGAAGCCCATGTCCTGTAACAGGGAGTGTGTGCAACGTAAGGGACAGCTGAGTGTAACCTCCATGTCTCACACTGCTGGCTGAAGAGAACCAGGTAAGAAATCAGAGTCTACAGTTTACTGTAGGGCATTAGCTACTGAAAGACATTCCCGTTTCGTTTCCTACCAGGCTGTAGATTTTGAAGATAAATTTGCCTTTTAGTTACTATACTGAGGTAAAGAAACATATTATTTTTAAGACAAATCATAGGCTTTGTGTTGTACATGCAAATTACTGAAATAGGTGCCTTTGGAGTTTTGCCAATCCCTCAGGTATTTAAGTAATTAGAAAGTTATTTTCAAAGTGTGTGAAATTAATCTACAAGATGAATCCCAAGCCATCAATCATTAATCTGACAGAGTAGAGGAGAATGACTAAAAATAGAATACGCAGTTTTTAAAACAGATCTGATCGATTCAACTAAAGTGCATAAAAATTCTTTTTCACTTAAAGTGTCTTTTTCCAAATGAGGACAACTGTTATAGAAGAACAAAAACTTAACAATAAAAGTATAGCCTATAGGATAAAAACTATATCAACTTATACAGAGCAAATTCATGTTTACAAATCCATTTGTATTTCTTTTTTTTTAATTTTTTTATGGTTTTTATTTATTTTGGAGAGATAGAGACAGCAAGAGCAGGAAACGGTCAGAGAGAGAGGGATATACAGAATCTGAAGACAGGCTCCAGGCTCAGAGGTGTCAGCACAGAGACCGATGTGGAACTCAAACTCACGAACCGTGAGATCATGACCTGAGCTGAAGCCGGACGCTCAACCGACTGAGCCATCCAGGCGCCTCTCCATTTGTATTTCTAACTTGGGGAGTACGCACCAACAAAATTGCTGAATACACCAGCCACTGTAAAAACACTCCAAAAGTGAAATATTATTCATTTGTTTCTGCCTACTTAGCTAAGTTTAAGTGAAAACAATTACTGTGATTGAATGGTAGACCCCACTCATAATTACATCATTTTGATTACATCATTGTGAAAGACAGGACTGTCAACAAAACGTTGAGCATGCTGTTTTTAGTGATGTTACTGGGTCAAAGGAAAGAATATGAATAGCAGAAAATGTAAGTTATGATTTATAGATGGTAATATAACATATGCCTCATTCGAGCATAATTTTGGTAGTGGATCACTGAATGCCATATCACAAATTAGGGTTCAAATTCAGAAAGTAAAATCTGACCAAAACGAAAATTTTCACTAAGTTGCTATATCATCAACTGGCCATTAGGAAGACTTGATGACTAATCAATGATAACATGAAGGGACTGAGAAAAGCTTCACATTTTTTGAAGAGAGAACAGTGTGTCCTCATGTCATATTTTTAAAGTCATGTGGTCTAATATTTTCTAATTTCTTTAATTAAACCCTGAATATGAAGTAGGATTTTATACCTTATTTACACTCCAGTGGCGCACTGATTGTTGCACATCGTTAACTTTGACACAGGTATTCCAAACAACAATCATGCCTGTGCAATCTCCTGAATACATGTGATGACCTATTTAAAAAAAAATTACCCTTTTATAAGTGCTACACACAGGTAGAAACAAATAATATGAAACTGGAAAAACACAGCTCAGTATAACAAAGAATCAGAAGGCTATTAAAAGGTATTTTAGTAAAGAAAAAAAAAAAGGCCAAAAGCCAAAACACAACTTGTAGTCAAATCTCAATGATCTTTATATGAATTTACTTGAACTTGTCATTTACCTGAACTTGAATACAAAAGGAAATGGGCATTTCAGTGCATTTGTATATAGTTCAAATTATAAAACCAAACAAATAATTTGAATTATCCAATATGTCTCTATTGCTCACTTTCATTAACCTGTATAATTTGTTTTGTATTTCTGGAAAAACACCTATATTTTAATATATACTTTTAGCAAAATACCTGAAACCAGTAGAAACTCAACAATTAGAGAATGAATAAAATAATAAATAACAGGTGTTTCAGGTTAACATACATTCTTAGAGTCAAACCATTTCATAGTTGAGTGGGACCTCAGAGACCATCAAATTCAACTTCATACCCATTGAGGAATATCTTCCATACCATCATGAACAGATAATTATTCAGCAACTGTGAACTTAATATTTTACAAAGCAGCTATTCAACTGATGAACTACTCTGTATACTAGAATGTTCTTTCTAATTCTGAACAAAGAATATCTACCTTTTGCAGCTTTGGCTCCATCTCTACCTACTGGAGCAACACAGACTGACTTTCTTTGTTTCATGTATAGATGTCTTAGTCAAACATTTGAAGAAATTCATTCCTCTTTTTATGGTCTGAGTTACTTTGACTGTGACAAAATTTACAGAAACGTTTCTGTCCTTGGTTGACTTTTCCTAAATGTGTTCCAATTCATCCTTATAGTTAAACTGAATATGTTAGCGGTACTATCATTTTGATAGGATTCCATACTAATTAATTATAGCTATAGTCCACATATATAGCATCTGAAATAATGTAAAGGTATATACCATATTCATACAGGATTGTTGAGGAATAAACTAGTTTACACATGTAAAGTTCTTAAAACATTAAACCACACAGCAAGGACTCCAGTAATGTTTGACTCAGTAACCTTACATCTGGGAATTTATGTTAATAAAATAATTATAAAACAGTGTTAACAAAGCTTTATATACACACACACATACACACATGAATAAAATTCATAGAGATTGTGTTCATGATATAGGAAAGCTGAAAACATCCTAAGTATTGTCAATAATAGAAAAATTTTTTCTTGAAAATTTCTTAAGATACATTTAGACAACTACATAACATATACCTATTAACTGTTAGCTGAATGCAGTGGTGCTCAGTACACAGTGTATTCCCTCACTATCTAATATTCTTTTGGTATTTCCCCCTTCTTTTAACCCTTTCACTCAAAGTCACTTAAAAAAAAAACCCTACTGAGAGGGCACCTGGGTGGCTCAGTCAGTTAAGTGTCCGACTTTGGCTCAGGTCATGATCTCAGTTTGTGGGTTTGACCCCACACCCGGCTCTGCGCTGACAGTGTGGAGCCTGCTTGGATTCTCTCTCTCCCTGCCCTCCTCCACTCACACTTTCACTCTCAAAATAAACAGATACAACTTAAAAAAAACCTACTGAGGGGATAATCACCAATCAACGAAATTTATGAAATTTGATATACGACTTGTTGTCACAGCAAAGATTATCTGAATATAAATGTTTAGGAATTTAATGACCTTGAAATTCTAAAGAAAACCCCCTCAGTGCTAAATCTGTGCCTAGGTCCACCATATGATCTGCAAAATACACATATATCCAAAAACATCTAATTATCAACCCACAAAATCTTTTGAGCTTAAAAAAATTATTTCAGTGAACTAAAATTAAAAAAATTCTTCATGAAACTAGCCTTCATCAAGGATATACTGTGACCTACCTTCAATATCAAAACAGAGAGAGTTGATGAAACTCCTGTGCACATTAAACTGTCGGATCAATATGGCAGGATCCTTTTTCGTATCAACTTTCCATATCCGTATCACAGAATCATAGCACCCTGTCACCACCAGCTCTATCACAGCAGGATGGAATTTAGCCGTGTAAACAAAAGAAGGATGAGGTAAAACTCTGAAGGTATTGGTATTATTTATTTCATTTTTCCATATCCTGGAAAAGGATAAAAAGTTATATATTGCTTCTGAAATGCAGAAGTTTCTAAAGCTTTCTCTAAAAACACAGCCAATGGGACTTAAGTAAGCAATGATAATAACCAATGGTAAACTAAATTTCCTAACAATCAAAAATAATACGATCAAAGATTTGATGGCTGGGGTTCTTTACATTTTGACAATGCTACATCTTAGTTATTATGAAGCATGTTAATTTGCCTACTAATTGCAATCTATACTGTAAAATGAAAAATTATATTTAGATATGTCTGTTTTTCTTAAATATACCTACTTTGGTCACTGATTAAATACACACTGTATAGTTGGTAAAATACTGCAGTTAGTACATCACATACAAAAAATAAAATCTAGGGAGGGCTTTAATTCCCTGCTTAGGTTGTGCATATCGGTTTTGCAAAGTGCTTATGGGTAGAGGTTTAGAGAACAGGATACTCTATTTAACCTTATATAAGTAATTTCATAGCACAGGTATGATCTCAAAGACTTACAAGCCATAATGAAATTACTGTATGAATACTTGCATAAAATAAGATTAAAATAATTATGATTTTTTTATAGTAAACAGACTAACTTACATTATATATTCAATTTATGTTCAACACTCACATTATCTCTTCTTCTAAATAATGGACAATTTTTAAAAAGTAGTATTACTGTCACTGCCATAGTCTTAAAACCAAAGGGTTAAAACTGTTACGTTAGATACTCTGCAGTTCTAGTCAATGTGTAAAAATAGGAAAAATCTAGCTACAGACAGGGAACACTGGGTTTTTAAAAATTTGATTAAATCACTAGAATTAGAAAAATGTATTAATTTTTTAATGAGGGAATTTATAGTTCATTCTTTCAATTAGCACCTAAGAACTAAAGCAAATTAAGTCCCTTTCAAAATTATCAAAGAAGGAAAAAATACAGTTGCCATTCAAGAATAACATTCTATGCATTTTCTCAGCAGCTGCTTCAAATACAGGATATGATCCTCAATTACTAAGAATCCAAACTAATGATGAAGGAAGTGAAAGAACATGTTTTCAAGTAAAAATAAAGCATGTGTGTCACTGCATAAACATTCTTACCATAGTAATACTTTCAATGAATGCTGCATAAAATATAGTACTTACTGAAAGAACAAAATTACTAATTTGTGATTAAAGTTGTTAAGATTGATTAAAAGATGAAAACTTTAGTTGCTTGCTAAAAAATCTCAGCAGTATTATCTGAAATACTATATAACAGGCAGAAATGAAGTAACTGTATCTTAAAGACAGCTCAATTAAAACAGACACAGCATTTGGGGGGCACCTGGGTGGCTTAAGTCAGTTAAGCATCCGACCTCAGTTCAGGTCATGATCTCACAGCTCGTGGGTTTGAGCCCCATGACTGGCTCTGTGCTGACAGCTGAGAGCCTGGAGTCTGCTTCAGATTCTGTGTCTCCCTCTCTCTTTCTGCCTCTCCCCTGCTTGTGCTCTGTCTTTGTCTCTCAAAATAAATAAATGTGTTTTAAAAAATTTAAAAAACAGGCACAGCATTTTAAAATAAAAATGAAGCTTTTCATTCAAGACCTAACTGGTATGAACAATGGCTTTCATCAAGCAAGCAATGGTCGAATCCAAGAACAAAAGAAATATGTTAATGAGTCTGGGAGAAAACAGGCTGATCACAGACAAATAACAAGGATATACTCAAACTTGTAACGACTAGATGAGTGCACATTCACAAATAATTATTAGAACTGAGAAAGAAGAAACAAGTTACTACAGTATGTGGGATGAGGGATGGCATGGGGACCTATGTGCCTAACTGGGAGCCATTACACATGGGGTAAGTCTGATTATATTAGGAGTTGCTGGTTAGAGAAAAATACAGATTATATGGATGACAGCTAAAGATTCTGGTTAAACTTACGTGGCAGACAGCTATCCAGCAGGAAAGAGTTACTCAAGAGACACTACCACCGACATGCGGTGTGGATCTTCAGGAAGACTAAAGGAGACGCAGCCAGAGAAACTCATGCCTCTGCCACCCTTGGCATTATCAACTCTCCTCTCTGCCTTTGGACTTTAGCATATTCATTTTAGCAGTCTTTACCTCTTTCAAAAGTGGTTCTAGCCACAATGTTTCTCTCTTTACTCAGTTAATCTAACACATTAATATTTTTAAGATGCAAAGAGCTCTCAAAGCTACAAAGAAAAATGTATATTTGCTACAATATATTATGTGCTCTGTGGAAAAATCCAAGAGACTTCAAGAAATGGTTAAATCTGAGCTGGGTTTTAAATGATGACTCTGAGCCCATGGTGGCTCACAAAAGACACTTAAATGTTTGCTGAGTCACTGAGTTGGTCAGGAATACTAGGAAAAGGGCATGTAAGCACAGGAAGTGGAGGCAAGGCTACAGGGCACGAAGATTCCAAAGAGGGTAAGATACTATGGGCATTTGAAAAGATTGGGTGAGGTCGAGGGCATATAGCAAGTGCACAGGGCAAGGGTGTAGGGTCAATGAGAAACATGCCTGTCACGCCATGCTAAGGAACTGGAACTCTTTCTTTTCTTTTCTTTTCTTTTCTTTTCTTTTCTTTTCTTTTCTTTTTCTTTTCTTTTCTCTTTTTTCTCTTTTCTTTTCTTTTCTTTTTTTCTTTTCTTTCTTTCCTTTTCTCTTCTTTTCTTTTCTCTTTTCTTTTCTTTTTTTTTTTCCTTTTCTTTCTCTCTCTCTCTCTTTCTAATTTTTAAAATGTGTTCACATATTTTCATGTGAGCAGGGGAGGGGCAGAGAGAGAATCCCAAGCAGGTTCCATGTTGTCAGTGCAGAGTCTGAAATGGGGCTCAATGCCACCAACCTGACCTGAGCCCAAATATAAGAACTGGATGCTCAACCAACTGAGCCACCAGGTGCCCCAGAAACTGGGACATTTTCAAAAGGGCTGTGATAATCAATTCCAAAAATCAGGGCATTGTGAAAGATGGTTTTGGAAAGACAGAGGAACAAGAGACTGAACAATGGGAAAGTTTAGCACCAACAGTTTAAGAGCAGATTGCAAGCGCCTGAATGAAGGTAACACCAGTGAGGACAGAAAGAGTGTGACAGAATGGTGAGCCTTTTAGAAGGGTGAACTGACAGACCCTGGCATTGCTTGGATATGGAGAGGAATGTGGGAAGAAAAAAAGAAATGAGTGTTCTTCTGGGTTCCCAGCCCAGGAGACAGGGTGGATAAGGATATGATTAAAAAATCCACAAAAGGACTAAAAGAAGAGAGCAAAGTTTGGTGATATCAGCAAGTCTGATGTGAGGTGCCAGTGGACAGTCCAAACAGAAGTGTGTAACAGAAAGTGCGACTCAGAAAAAAAGTGGGTGCTATAAGTCACTGCCTATGAGTGAGACTCCAAGCCAGAAGACAAGAGAGACCAGGATGAGCGCACCAAACCAGGGAAGATGACAAGGAGAGGATTCTGGGAATAAACATCTACAGAGAACAGGCAGAGGAGGAAGAACGGAGGCAGGGAATGAGAACTGACCAGAGTCATAATAAGGAAATAGAAGAGGTTGTCAAGGAAACCATTATCTGAAAATATTTCAAGACCAGTCAGTAATTAAGTACTGCAGTGAAAGCAAACAGGGAAGGACCAAAACTGGCCCTTGAATCTGAAGATCAGCAAGCGACTGCTGACCTCTTAAAGGTTTATCTCGCAGAGGGGGAATGAAAGCCAGACTAACTGGGTTGAAGTAAAGACAATGTGCGTAGAATGCCCTTGATGGTGTAGAAAGAAAAAACAACCTGATAGTCTAGTAGGCAGGAGGAGTTGAGGCAAAAACTCAAGAAGATCTCAATGTATTTTTAGGATGACAGGACAAAGCCAATAGAGAGGAAGATAGTGAAGAGCTAAGAGGTAAGAAACAGAGCTGCAGACTTTGGGACAGAGATTAACAGCATAGATCAAAGGGTGGCCGGAAAAGTGTCTTTATTCACATTTTTGTTAAGGCAGCAGACAGAGGGGAATACAGAAGTGCGTGTCTGGCTTCACTTCGCTGTAAGCTGAAGGCAGGTGGCGAATGAAAGTGGGAAGATGTGACTCGGGTGTACAGGACTCTAGGTGCCGTGAGGCCTGCAAGTGCTGCCAGAGGAATGAAGGAAACAGCCGAATTTTGATAAGGTAAAGGACTGTGCACGGAGATGAGAGCTCAGGTGATTTTAAGACTTACACATCCAGTCAGGGTTACAAATTGTTCTCTAGCACAACCTGGCACGGGACAGAATGGCTGTGCCGAGAAAACAAGCAGAGGAGGGGTCTGAAAGCTAATGTGAGAAGTAAGGAGGGACTCCCAGCAGGTTCCCAGCTACACAGGAAAGGAAATCGATTCTCACCAATTACTTTCTTTTGCATTTAAATATGCACTAAACAGTAATGATAACATCTTAATGACTTAGACATTTTATATTAAAAGGAAGCAGATTAGGTAAATAGCAGAAGGGACCCAGACACTAGGAGTGTCTGCTACAGAGTATGCTAGAAAAGTAGGAAGCAGAAGAGTGAAGTCAAAGGGGATGGTGAAGTGCTTCTAAGTGTCAGCTTCTTAGTGTATAGGAATAACAAATGTTGATGCGTACCCCCTAACTTTGTTGGAATCAAATTAAATGACATCTATAAAGGCATTCTGAAAAGCTGCCTAATTCAGAATACATGCAAGGTAGAGCAAACAGTTACAACAGTGTCAATGACATTTCACAAAGTAGCTTTTAAAAATGTCATTTTTTAAATGGGGGCTCAGTTGATTAAGTGACTTCAGCTCAGGTCATGATCTCACCACTCATGGGTTCGAGTCCCACATTGGGCTCTGTGCTGACAGCTCAGAGCCTGGAGCCTGCTTTAGATTCTGTGTCTCCCTCTCTCTCTGCCCCTCCCCCACTCGCATTCTATCTCTCTCTCAAAAATGAAAACATGTTAAAATATTTTTTTAAATGTTACTGTGATACTTATTAGGTTGGAAGGGGTTAGATTATTTTATGACTGACATTCTGAAAAACACAAATATGGACAATCTAGAAAACTCTTAAAACATGAGGTGCATATTCACCTACAAGTATCCCCTGCTTTTCTGAAGTCTGTATTACACCACTTTGCTTTTACCTAAGACCTCTATGAATACTTTCGGTTTGTTTTCACCAACCAAAATACATCTGAAGAGGATTTTTGCTTTGATGAAAAAAAAGAGAAAAGCAAAAACAGAGTGCAGCATTTGTTTTTCAGTGAGCCCTTTTAGAGGCAGCGCACCGCCAAGCTCTTCCCTGGAAACTGCATTCGGCGTCTGCACAGCAAGCTGCTGTAGCTCTGAGCTGCATCTGTGAGCATCTCTCCTTTATCCCAGTTTATGGTGTGCATCCATTAGCAAGATGGGTCCCACAGTATCAGAAAAGTCCACGAGGTTATTTTTAGGTCTGGGAACACTCAAAAGCTTTTCCATATAAATGAACAGTAATTACTTCTTCATTTTATGCTATTTTTGTCCTAAGAAAAATTTCATAGAAACGCCATACTTTTGGATAGCAGAGGAAATCTTTATTGCCCCTACACCATGTATGGGGCAGCACTGTGGCCTGGTCCCTGCCCACAGCGTACAGTGAAGACAGAGTCCCTACCGCTGAGAGCTTATATTCTTGCAAAAATACCAACTGTTTAATAACCTTATGTCAAAGTATTAATCAAACTGTATATAATGATCATTTAAAGACACCGAGACCAGAAGTATCATACATTACATAAATACAATATATTTAATAAAAACATCTTCAGGAAAAAAGTTTTCCACTACCACTTATCTAATCAGTCTGCAGGATGCATCTCTTTGATAGTCCCTTGACCAGCCAAACACAACTGACGCATCAGAGCACTGACTTTCCTTGACGGCCAACGACACGCACGAGAAGTACCTCTCACGTATACTAACCTGGCGGTGCCATCAGAGGAGGCAGTAAGGATATAGCGGTCATCGTGTGACCAGCAAAGATCATAAATGATATTGAGGTGGCCACACAATTCTCTCATGAAACGTCCAGAAGGAATTTCGTATACTAATGAAAATATTCAAAAATTAGTGGGTTTCCAAGACAGAGAATCCTTAATCCGGTAATATGCAAATACATAGTTTATGACAATCTGTACACAAGGTAAGCACTGTCTCCAAGAATATTATCACCAAAGATATTTTAGCATAAAAAATTTCAAAGTCTACCTAAAAATAGTTTATTTCCTTTAGATACAAGAACTTCCACATACAAAATTTTACAATATGCTCCAATCACCATTTATTCTCATTTCTTCAAAGCAATTTTTCTAATAATCATTGACAACCATTAAATAGTAAATAACATTTAAATTGTAACTCACTTCAAAGATTCTATAATTTAGGCTTTCGTGAAAAAAGCATTACTTTACTTAAAATCAATTAAACTCCAACAAAATTTTAATTCTTTGAAGAAGAAATTTAAACCATGCTATTCTTAGAAAACATTTCTAATACTAAAATGATTTAGTAAGAGAATTAACAAAGACCCAATTTGGCTAACAAGGCCTTGTGGTATTGCTATAAGTTAGGTTCACAATAAAATCTTCTAAGATATTGACTTAATATGGAACAAAAAGGAGTGCAAGTCTCTACTTCCACCTACTGGTAAACCAGATGCCCTTTTAAATACTAAGCGGAACAGAAGTACTTCCGGAATAGCAGCAGAAGGGGTTTTCTACATTTAATCTTTTAAAGGCAATCTGAGCGTGGGTTTTGGCCTCTCAGCTGACTTCTCTACCATAATGAGAAGTCGCCCTCTAGACAGTCCTGAGCCAACTGTTTCCATTCTAGTGCATACGAAATTCGAAGGCTTTTGTAATTTAAATTATCACTTCTACCAACTGACCATAGTGGACTAGAATTCCTCATGAGATTTATTAATGCACATTTCTAAATTTCTATATTTAAAATAGAAAATGCTCACAAAAATCCTCCTGCATGCTTTAAAAATAAACTTACCATCCCTCATATCATTCTCTTTCTACTTCTGAGCATAAATTGCACAGAAAACTGTAAAATTATTGTTAAAAACCTGGGAGATGACTCAAATTAAGATTTCAGTGAATTTTAAAAACTAAACAATGTCCTCCACATAGACTTCAATCAGATGAAACAGGTAAAATTATTACTCACAAATAACTGGATATCCATCCCTGCTGGCACAGGCTGCTGCTAAGATTCTTCCGTTGTGAGAGAAAGAGAGACAAAAACATCCTCGTTCTCCTGCATTTAGCGAGAAGAGGTGCTTGTTTGGGATACGGCAAGTCTAAAAAACATATATTAAGGAAAATAAGAAATATTAAAATATGAAGACTAGTTATTAATTCAATTACTGTAGTGGTAGAGCTTTATTTTTTTTTAAGTCCCTTTATTGTGATGCAGAGAAAGAGAAAAGGAAGTAAACAGAATGATGGAAAACTACAGTAAATTATTTTACTTCCTAAAACGGGAATCAGTTTTCCATAAAATAAAGTCAATTTATACTCCATATCTGACTAGTACTTAATTCACCTAAACTATGAAGCAAAAATGTCACTATCTGGTACTCTATAAGTTGTCACTACTGCACAAAAGATACAACCATGCACACAAAAAAATGTCGTATCACATCCTTATTCCGCAACACCTCATAAGTGATATTTGCTGAACCACAACTTGTTCTGAGGCCACAAATGCCCTGTAGGGCCTAGCTTAAGCCCAGATGTATGAATACTCATTTTCTCTCTTAAAATAGCCATTTGTGGCTGCCCTCCAAAAGATATTTTCAAAGTAATCAATCACCCCCTGATGGTTTCTTCTTCACTAATTTTATTAAAATTTCTTCATTTTTACAAATTACCAGATGAACCCAAAACTTTTCATGTATAATATCTACTATAGAAAATACAACTTATTTTCATTTTCCCTAATTTTACTTCTTCCAAACTTTAGTGAGCCTTAATTCTTATTATTTCGAAAGTTCAATTAAACATCTATTGGACCCTTACTAGAGACTACGAATGTGGTACTTCCTCACAAATGTCTTTTCATATGTTCATCACAGCACCCTAAAAGTAACCATTACTTCTACACATAGCTGATAGGAACTATTCAGAGGGTCAAGTGCTTGCTGGGCCTCGTCAAAGACTATTAGATCAAGCATCTGCTTTCTGGATAGATACCAGGTGCTTCACAAGTAGCACCAAGATTCAGTAGCATTATTAGCAGGCAGCATTATAAGCAGTTATTAGGAGGGCGCCTGGGTGACTCAGTCGGTTAAGCATCCGACTTTGGCTCAGGTCATGATCTCATGGCTCCTGGGTTCAAGCCCCATGTCAGGCTCTTTGCTGACAGCTAGCTCAGAGCCTGGGGGTGGTCTTCAGATTCTGTGTCTCATTCTCTCTCTGACCCTCCCCTGCTCGCACTCTGTCTCTCAAAAATAAATTCAAAAACCCATAAAAAAATTATAAGCAGTTACTGGGAAAGTGGAATATTAGACTTTTATTTAAATCTTTTTTAACTTTTATTTATTTTTGAATCTGAAGCAGGCTCCAGGCTCTGAGTTGGAATGTGGGGCACATTCTGAGACCGATGTGGGGCTGGAAGTCATGAATTGTGATATCATGACCTGAGCCAAAGTTGGATGCTTAACCAACTGAGCCTTCCAGGGGCCCCAATTCTTATGTAAAACTGAATGTTCGGGTAAATTAAGATTTTGGATAAACTGCACCTGGCAACGTCTCAGATGTACAAAACGAACCACTCTACTCCTTGTGGAAATAAGTAAGAGATCTGCAAAACTGTATCAACAATGTTTCTTGCTACTGTAAAATGCTAATCAGGAAGGAAAACATTAATAAAAGCATAAATACTACCCAATCTGTGGTAGAAAAATATATATGTGTATATCTCCATCAAAATGTGACTCAGGAAGAAGCTGAGGATTGTAAAAAAGAATCTCAAGAACCCATTAAAAATCCATTTTTAATAAAATCTATTTACTAGGAAAACTCATGAAATTCACCTCTTATAAATATCAGAAATCTGTTTTTTTATTGCTGTTATGGGTTGAACTGTGTCCCCTAAAATTCATAGTTGAAACCCTAACTCTAGTACTTCAGAATATTTATATTCTAATAATAATATTTGGAGATAAAAATCTTTAGAAAGCTGATTACATTAAATGAGCTGTTTGTTTTTCATAGGGTGGGGTCCTAATCTACTAAGACTACTGTCCTTACATGAAGAAGTGACACCAGGATGTGCACCCACAGAGAAGAGACCATGAAGAGGCAGCAAGATGGCAGCCATCTGCCAGCTGAGGAGAAAGGCCTCCGAGTAAAGCAACCCTTAACACTGGGACTTCAGCCTCCAGAACTATGAGGAAGTAAGCTTATGCCGTTCAAGCCCCCCTGTCTGTGGTGTTTCTTTATGGCCGCTCCAGCCAACTGATGAAACAAACCCTGGTCCCTGTACAAAGAACCTAAGACAATGCTTTTATTTATTTATTTATTTATATTTTTATTTATTTTTGAGAGAGAGAGAACATAAGCAAGAGCCAGGGAGGGACAGAGAGACAGGGGAACAGAAGACCTGAAGCAGGCTCTGTCTGCGCTGACAGCAGTGAGACTGATGCGGGGCTCTAACTCACAAACGGTGGTATCATTACCTGAGCTAAACGCTTAACCAACTGAGCCACCCAGGTGCCCCAAGACAGTGCTTTTATAAAGCACATGATATGCACTCTATTATTAGAGTATTACAATGAGTATTATTAGAGTAATACATCTAGTATTATTAGTTGTCACGTGAATTAATGGAAAGACAAGATTGTGGTAAAAAAACAGGGAGAATCTGAGAGTTTTAAGTAGCAAGTTAGTTACCCTCAGAACTGTTGGAGCTTTGAAAGTAAATAAGGATCCTGGGCAGTTCAGTCGGTTGAGCATCTGACTTCGGCTCAGGTCATGATCTCACATTTGTGGGTCTGAGCCCCACATCAGGCTCTGGGCTGACAGCTCAGGGCCTGGAGCCTGCTTCGGATTCCGCGTCTCCCTCTCCCTCTGACCCTCCCCTGCTCACGGTCTCCTCCTCTCTCTCTCAAAAATAAATAAAACATTTGGGAAAAAAAGGCCATCTCTAAATGAATCGGGAGTAATCTTACACCGAACCTGCCCAGGTAGTCGCTTCCACTTCACCACTTCCTTGGAATCTTCTAGTCCAGGTTCTGCATTTAATGAACTGGCCTCGGTGTATCGTTCACAGTGCACTGGTTTGCCTTTTTCCTCCTGAAGAGCCACCACAGAACCATAAGACGGCTTTATCTAAATATGAATAGAAGATGAGAAAATGTAAATATTAAGTTAATCTTTTTATCTCTTCTAGAACAGAGCATTTTTTAAATATTGAGACAAACAACATGGAAATGCTTTCAAAACGTAACTGAGAAAAACATTCTTTTATGTACATTAGTCTAAACAAGATGAAAGGAGCTTGAAATTATAGTTCTATAAAACCAAAAAGCTTAAAGTTGGGAGGAAAAAACCAGAACTCCAAGGGTTGCATGAAACGTTTTTAATAATTCTATCCCTTTGTTTTCCCCTCTTCACCAACACCTACTAGATGTTATTTCACAGGTCTGATATAGGATGGTATCTCTACCTTTAATACCACAAAACTGGTATCTTAAAGACCTAAAGTATTTAAATCTTGACTTTTTAAAGAAGAGATTTAACTCGATTCAAACCAATGCAAACCAACCGCATTGTCACAACTTTTATAATATCAATTACAAAATATGCAACTGTTCTGAAATATCTCATTGCAAATAAGACAAAAACAAGAATTTTGTTTTAGAACCAACTCTTTGCTAATGTCATTCATCATTTTAATCTATGGAAAACAGCAACAGAAACATTTACTGATCATTTGAATAGTATTGTGAAAAGCCTGCCTATATATCATGGTACTGAAAATGCCTGGCCCAAATCTAGTTTGCTGTTTTGTCAATAAAGTTTTATTTATTTATACACATTCACATCCATCTGTTAGCATTGCCTGCATATGTGTATGTAGCTATTTTTATACTACAAAGGCAAAGTTGAGTATTTCCAACAAAAACTATATGGCCTACAAAGCCCAAAATATTATCTATTTGGTCCTTTAAAGAAAATATCTGTCAACTCCTACTTTGTATCATTCTTTTATCTTTAATTTTTAAAAATCAATATTATTTTTAAAAATTCTCAGGGGGTGCCTGGGTGGCTCAGTCAATTAAGCATCTGACTTCAGCTCTGGTCATCATCTCGTGGTCCGTGAGTTCAAGCCCTGTTTTGGGCTCTGTGCTGACCGCTTCAGATTCTGTGTCTTCCTCTCTCTCTCTGCCCCTCCCCAGATTGTGCTCTGTTTCTGTCTCTCAAAAATAAATAAATGTTTAAAAAAAAAACTTAAAAATTCTCCTAACAGTGAAACTTTTATTTAGTACTAAAATTTCATTTAAGTCTCTTTTTTTTTTTTGAGAGAGAGAGAGCAAAAGAATGCATGCAAGTAGGAGAGGAGGAAGAGAGAGAGGTGTAGAGGGGGAAGAGAGAGAGGTAGAGAGGGAAGGAGAGAATCTTAAGCAGGATTCACATGCAGCACAGAGCCTGATGTGGGGTCTGATCCTATGATCCTGGAATCATGACCTTAGCCAAAATCAAGAGTTGGATGCTCAACTGACTAAGTCACCCAGGTAACCCCATTTAAGTATCTTTTAAAATATCAGCTAGTATAGGTTTAATACGTAGCTGCTGAAAGTATTTTTATATTCTAGAAAATAATTTTAGATACCTTATCTTTTTAGGAATGGTAAATGTTACCACTCAATTTCAGCAACAGAGAATGCATATTTATATGTGCTATTAACTTACACATTCTGGAACTTTCAATCCTCTTACAGTCACATACAATGTTGATGGGTAATGATTTCTTGGATGTTTTGACCACCATTCAAAAACCTCAACAACATTTAATTGGGATCGAGTCTTAGGAGGTGGGTAATACAGCTGCAAACGAAGTTTTGAATTGATGTTTACATTTCCATTGGCTCCGAGAAGCTTAAAATAAAAATTCAAATAAAATATTACTTTCGCTGAAAACAAATATACCCAGTTAAGTAACAGTACAAGTCAAAAACTCACTGAAGAAAAAGATTAATATGGCATCATGAAATTCCTTAGATACAGAAAGCAAAGAATACTGATACAGTTGGTTAAACACAATTCCAGATCATGTCAACAAAAGGTAACCCAACCACCTTTTAAAATATTTTCTTGATAGCTGTCTGGCCTATACGACTTCAGGCTGCTCATAAGCATTTACGTTACTGTGTCAGAGGTTATTTTGCACAAAGGAGGTGATCAAAATACCTTTGTTTGCAATAACAATGATAAAATTTACGTGCATATTATTTAAACACAGAAACAAATTTTCCATTTGTTTAGTATCGGTTTTTTAATGGGAACATTTAATGTTTTAATTTTCAAAAAGTCAAAATCATTTTCAACATAAACTCATTCAAGGCATTCATTACATTAAAAATATTTTAATCTACCATCTTAAAAAATATTATTCAATAAAAAACTTATTAAAATGACTTATATTTAAGCTAAGTAAATGGAGATGCTTATGAGAAAAATAAAAATCTTACTAACTCAAAATAGGTCTTCTTTCAGAAACCATGACACTAAGTAGAAAATATCTTTTTTTTAAGCTTATTTATTTATTTTGAGAGACCCAGAGACAGAGAACATGAGCAGGGGAGAGAATCCTAAGCAGGCCCCACACAGTCAGCACAGAGCCCGAGCCTGACACAGGGCTCAATCTCATGAACCTTGAGATCACGACCTGAGCCCAAATCAAGAGTCAGAAGCTGAATCAACTGAGCTACTCAGGCACCCCAGAACACATCTTTGCTAACCGTTGTATCCTCTACGAATGAGGAGTAGAAACAGTTTGGAACTTCTGCAGCAGTTCAGGTAGAACATGAAAGTGACAAACTAAGAGAACAGCGACTGAGTGCATGAAATATATTGAGTAGCTGTTCCTGACTGCAGCAACTTGGAAAGAGAAAAAAAGGAAGATTCAAGAAAGACTTGAAGGTAGTGCTGTCCATCAGAACTTTCTGTAAATATTCTACATTTGTGGTCCCCAATACAATATCCACTAGTCATATACGGTTATCGAGCACTTAAAGTGTGGCTAGCACAACTGTGGAACTCAATTTTTAATTATACTTAATTTTAATTAATTTGAATTCAAATAGCACCATGTGATCTATGGCTACCAAGATGAACAGTGCAGCTCTAAAGCTCTAAACATGCAGACTGGGCTGACGGCAACGCTGCCAACTGAAGTAGCAGATACAGAAGGAGCAAAGAATATAGATAGGACGTTCAGACTGCGGGAGTCTGAGATATTTATGGGTCATCCGAGTTGAAATGTCTGAAATCTAAGGCAGAGGCAAGAAAAGTGGGCCTAAGTAAAGTAGATTAAACTGAAACTAAGAGTAGGATAGACATTAAAGAGGTTAAGTAGAAGACCATGAAGGAAATTGAAGGACAGGTATAGGGAAAATCAAGGAAACCAAGATAACAGAGGTTCAAGACAGTGATATACCAAACACACCCAGGCATGACAAAAAAACCCTGAAAGTTTTCAGTTAGTAATGTGGCAAATAGAAGTCACTGGTGATCTGTTTAGAGAGGTTTTCATAGCTGAAACAAAATCCAGATTGTAGTCTGTTCAGGAATAAGGCACCAATAAAGAAACAGAGCTGACAAAAACATAGCCCGTCTCTCATCTCCAGCCTTCTAGGGAAGAATGTAACATAAGTGGAGGTCATGAGCTAAGAGTTGATGTTATGGTATAGTGGGGTAAAGAACAGTTTCAAGAGTAATAGAGTTGTTCAGTAATTAAATATTAAGCCCTCAAGACTCCCTCATAAATCCTACTTCTGTCTGAAGCTTATCATATGAGAATAATATTTTAAGGAGATATTACTTCCCAGCTTCTAAATCAAATTTTCTATAGGTTGTTTTAATACTCACTAGGCAATCTAGTTTACATTAGTATGATGATTAGCACGAGTAAATGACTAAGATCCAACCAAGATCCTGTCATTATGGTTACAATTACATAATGCAGAACCTGAATAAATAAGGCTTTAATAAATTTAAAAGAATGGTATTATATATTGCTAAATGAATTGAAAGTATCTCTAAATGAGAATTTATATCTGGATAAGGCTCCTTTGGGGGTTTATTTGGACCACTGTAGTAACTTTACAATTTCCTAGGACATTCTTAGAATTAATGGTATAGGTATTAACACATTTAAATTTTAACTTGATTCATGCTACTTTCAAAGATGGATTTTTCCTAGTTACTGTTTCCAAACATTTGTTCATTTTCTCAATACAGATTCACTGAACACTTTCTGTGTGCCACTAACATGCTGCGAGCTAGCGATAACTATGCAAGAGAAGTTTCAATAGAGTGATATATCAAATGCAAAGAGATATGGTAAAATAAGGACTTATATATATTCAACAAATTTGTGAAAAAGAAGTCTCTGGTGACTCTGAAAAACTTACAATCTAATGAAGGAAATACGTAAGTGTTCTAATAGAGAAAATGCATGGAATATTTTCCCTTTATAGGGATTGGATATGGGAGAATTTCTGATTTGCCATTGCTGCCAATGGCATAAAAATGGATAAATAAAAATCTACATGATACTTAAAAGGAAAAAAGGCTGAGACATTATTCTTTCCCAAGTGCAGTTCATAGTAAATACTGTAGTTCTGTACAGATCTTAGCATAAAAGGAACAAAAGTACTTTCTAGTAAGACCACATAATGACAATATTTACTATGTGGAAGTAAGCTTTTTTGGTTTGTTTTGGCTTTTGCATTATTTTTTGCTCTAAATCAGTTGGGGGGGGTGTAAAAAAGTTTTAACAGGTTACAAAAGGGTGATTTTAGAAGGTACACTGGACCAAGTGATTCCTAAGTCCACCTTACAATAACTCCCTCCCACAGCCAATCCGGCTGCCCTGCAGCAGGCAGTCAGACTACCTCTTCTACAGCCTCTTAAACCCCCAAGGTGGACTGAGTGCCTTACCTGGGTTGTCACAGCATCCACTCTGTAGCACCTAATCACATAACTAATATGTGTATATAGAAACTGAACTGGAAGGGACAGTGTCTAATCTGCCTATGAATGCTCTGTATTCAGCAGAGTGCCTGGCATTTCACAGACATTTAAAGATTTATTATTGAATGGATGGATGGATGCAAAAATGGAAAAGTTTTATAAATTGTACAAAACAGGTAAATTTCAAGGCATTTTATAACTCAATTATATTAGAAGTCATAAATAAAGGATGCCAGAAATAAAAGAATTATAAAATTAAAATTCTCCTTTTGTAAAAACCAACCTATCTTTGTCTTTCATCTCTGCTGAACTACTCTAGTTAGAGACACCATCATTTCCTACCTAGACTGTTAAGAATTTTTAACCTTAATCTTCCAGTACATATATCTGTACCCCTTCAAATTATTCTCCACCAAGCAAAGTATTCTTTCTGAAACCTAACTCAGATTATTTGACCCTTTTTTTAAAAAAATCCTACAATGGCTTCCCATTGCTCTTTAGAATTCCATAATGGCTTTCTGTTCCCCTAAGGGCTTCAAAGACCTTGTCTAGTCAAGACTCTGTCTACCTCAGCAATCTTTTAAGACACCATTTCCACCCTCAGTCTCTGTCCTCCAATCTCAGTGGCCTTTTCGTTATCTGGGTGTATCTCGCTCCTCCCAATATCAGGGTCATTGCTTATATGGTACCCTCTACCTACCTACAACTCTGTCTCTCCCACTGTCATCATCTAGCTAATAATCAGGTTCAACATCTCTTCCTTAGGAAACCTTTCTGTGACCTCCACACAGTATTTACAAAAATTGCAATAAATGACAAATTGTATAATCAATTGTTTTAGATCTGCTTTTCTTGCTAGAAAATGAAGTTTACAAGGTGAAGGAATTTATCGTCTTTGTTCATGTACTACGACAGTTGCTGGCATACAGATAGGGTTTAATAAATACCTTTTACGTTGAGTAAATGATGGCAGGGTTGTTGTGTATCTTTTTCAATACTACATACTCAGAACCAAATAGTGTATTTGGCACACACTGCACACCCAATAAATATTTAAGAATCTGAATGAGTATGATCTAAGCTTGAATTAACAATTCTTCTCCACTGCAATCTTACCTTACATCACAACTCTCTTATGAAAGTAAAGTGACTTGGCAAAAAGTAGCCAATCAGTTTCGAAGACGATTTTTAAAGCATTTAAAATGGGTGGAAAATATACCTTGAGAAATGCCCAGGCAATTTTCCGAAATCCACATTCTTGGTTTTGAATTTCAGAGTTATTCTTAATTTCATCCATGCTTAAGAAATCAAGAATCTGTAAATAAGTACAAAAAATTACTTCACAGAATACCAGCATACATGAAATTTATATTTTATAGTAAAATATTGAAATTAAAAGAACAATTTGGATACTTCAAAGATGTTTTCTTCACATGGAAGAGAAGCATTTCTTATTTCATTCACCTTTAAGTTAACTCATTCTGTTAGTGAGGGTCTATTTTTTTTGACTACTTTATTTTTTATTACTAAACCACTTATTAAGATTTATTTCATATCCAAGAACAAGTTATTAATTATCTCAAATATAGTCTAGGCCCAAATATATCAGGCATAGAATTTGTAGGCTTTGAAAGACTGACTGATTGAGTAATGTCTGAGAGTGACTTCAAGATTCTTTAAAAAACTTGAGATCTTATCTCTGGGTCCTTCCTTGGATCACCTGCCTGAAGCTGGGGATTTTTTCTTTGGATATGTGCTGTCATTAGGCTCTGCAAGAGGATTTCTTTTGTATCTCCATCCTGTCTGGACATTCAAACTCAGGGATTTGGAACCAAGCTGCCACAGACACTATCGGTGCTCTAGGTACCTGACAGAGATGATCAATTTGAGCTAACTGGTGCTTCTCAAAAGCTCAGCTGAGATAACAAATCTTTATAGATTGCTTAAAAAATAATGATTTTAAAGTCTTCTGATAGATACCAAATTGCCCTCTATAAACTCTTAAAAAGCTGACGTCATAAAGTGTTTGGTTTGACAATAACACACATTAAAACTTAAGAAGCAACAAAAAAATCATAATCCAACAATCTTTCTTAAATCTAAAATTTTACTAAAATGAATGTGAATGAATATTTTAACAAATGAAAAATTTCTATGACAAAGAAAAAGTTCCTTGTCATACAAGTTACATCACTGTTTAAAAAAAAATCACAGCTTTCTATATATCACCAACATAATCACAGACGTAAATAGTGGAATGTTCATATCACGGACACATATAGATCATCTGAAAGTTAAAGATCAGAAAAACAAATTATTCCACAAAATCAGTCATTGGCGCCAGTCACACCTTGCTGCTTCACTGCTAAAATTCCCCATCTTGCTTAAATGGGAAGAGAGGTGTCTCCACTTCCCTGGGCGTATGGGGAGATGACATGAAGAAGAGAAAAGAAATGTGTATTTCAGGTTTAAACCACCTTCAAAAACAAATTACCTACGTTTAAAATCGGAAGTAAATTTGGGGAAATATTTCCTTTACACTCTGAACTGTGATTTCTTTTGCTGAAAAAAATTAGAATAACAAGTCAGCTCAAATCTATTCCATAAAACTTTCACTGACTGCTCTGTCCCTATACTAACCTTCCACCACATCTAAGAAGTTCTGCTTCATCTTGGTTATCTATACACTGTATTGGCTACGTGATCTGTGTTATGTTAATCTTTATTTCTCTTGGTTGTACGTAAACTCTTAGAGTCTGCTGTAGTTAAATGAGTTTACATTTTGTAAAATGGATTAAGAATGGAGAACTATACAGACACAGATTACATTCATCACCTCAGTTTACAGTCATGGTGTTGCTATAAGAATTAAATAATGGAGTGAACTAAATGGTAAATACTTGCACTAGCAAATGCTCAGCCAACTTTGCTATTACCTCAATTTCTCACTTATATTGCCATAGCATATTACAAACACTAACTCCTGGGGATTCAATCCTCACACTACTTTGCTGCATTATTAAACTGCCAAAAACAACAGCTTACATTTAGGCCATTAAAATATTAACCAAACATAGTTTACATTGCTCTATTCAATCATACCTCAAAAAACAAGATGACTTTTGGGCTCTCCTCAGAATCTCGAAGCAAATAGGGAAAGTTTTCATTAAATATAATTTGTTCTTCCCATTCTGGAAGTCTTGATTTTAACTGTTTAAAATCATATGGCTGGGTCATAATAGGAAGAATGTAATCCACATTCTCTTTTTCATAGTAAGATGAAACAGGCCGTTCACTGTTCAAAAACAGATACTTCCATTAATACGATTCTTTAAGATAATTTTGAGAAGCTGAGAAAAAAATCTAGTGCTCAAGGTAAAGAAATAATGACTAGTCATGATACATCATGAAAAATTATTTTGGTTGTTCACCGAGAAAATTACAAATTTTATAACACTTAGAAGTGCTGGTACCCTACTATCATCTTATATTTATATGCTATTGATTGGTTTCATGGAATCATTTTACTACAGAAATATAAAGCAAGAGTTCAGCATACAGAGCTAGAATAAAGTAACTCCTTTAGAATCTTAAGTGAGTTTGTGATAAAACCATACACTACATTTAAATAGGAAAATGATTACAACAGGACTGCAAACCTTTTGAAATATGTCATAGTTTTTGAATGCCCTGAGACAACTGAACAAGTGAATGGCCTTGTTAATAATCTTCATGTTTCTCATCCCTGTCATTTTTCCAAGCAAATGACCTTTTTGAATTCATTTTACTGAGCTTTTCCTTTGTAAGCTTCAAGCATATATGAGCTATAGAAGTAATATTATTAAAAAGTTTAAATTTAAGACTCATTTCCCTCATATGAGGCTCAGATAACACACTAACATCATAAAAACATGAAGTTTAACAATTAAAGCACTTATAATGCAACACACAATGATTTACACTGCAAGTTAAATGCCATAAATTAGTCATTAAGTTTAGTAGAAGCTCTCTCAACTCCCCTCCACTTAAAATCAATCACTGGGGGCACCTGGGTGGCTCAGTCAATTGGGAGTCTGACTTTGGCTCAGGGCATCATCTCACAATTTGTGAGTTCGAGCCCCACACTGGGCTCTGTGCTGATAGCCCAGAGCCCAGAGCCTTTGGATTCTGTGTGCCTCTCTCTCTGCCCCTCCCCTGCTCACACTCTTCTGTCTCTCAAAAATAAATAAATGTTAAAGAAATTTTTTAAAATCAATCACTGAATTAACATATGTTCCCCATTTCTTCTAAAAAACATAAGGATGGATCAGTATCAATGGTTGATGACCACTGACAACTAATAAACTATTCTCTAATGCAAATCCTTAGCTCTATTTCTATGGACTTTCAATGGTAAGAAATAGGACTTCTGCAGACAGTTTCAAATTCAAGGATTGGCTGTGCAATTAAAAAAATTACCTATCATCTTTCTTGACATACTGACCAGTATTCTCATCAATCACATGAATTTTTACCATTGGGTGAGAAATCATAAAATCAGATTTAAGTCGATCAGTGCGGTGAATGTAAACTCCCAAGACAAGATCATCATCAAGCAAACACTTGGGATAGACAGGACTATCTCGGCTTGTAACTTCATGAACACCATCACCATCAGTGTCTTCTTTATCATCTGAAACTACACGCATGGAAGAAAATCTACATTATAATTAACGGTTCCTATAACAATATAGAAACAATATATACTGAATTTATATATGACCTAATCTTTACAATCCATGATTATCTGTCTTTGTAACAAAGTAACTTCAAAGGAAAAGAAAGAAAAAGCCAGACAATAGCAGGTTACACTCGAAGAATAAAATACTATGTTTACGAATGCATTAAAATGGGGTGAGGAATCTTTCTTTTTTTCTCTAACAAGAACCAAGAACACACAAAGAATATAACAAAAACTAAAGAGGAAAAAGGTTATTTTATCCAAGTATTTTCTAAGTGGAATACATATCTCTCAACTAATTTATAACTGTAATTTCTTCTTCTTGGTAGGATGTAATAGGTCAATGCTTCTGATAATAGCAATTTGAAAAGTCAAATGAATTATAGAAACTTATTCTTAAAAGCAACAGAACAGTACAGAGACAATGTATAGTAGGGGGATTAAAATTCCAGAAAAGGCAAATCATTCAGTGATCAGCTGATAGACTGATAGCTCTTTTGGTCTGTGGGCACATTTGCTGATTCAGGGTGTATGGTGAGGATCGGGGTTTAGCTCGGCAAAAATCACCACTGGGAGAAAGAGGACCGGCAAAACTTTTAGTGGTTGATGGGGCTATAGCCGTCATATTGGAGATTTGAAGAGCCTCAAACATACAGCTAATTTTCCCCACAAACTGAACTGAGAGACTTATGAGGTAGTGAAAGCTCCCAGTCTCATGATACTAGGAAACAATGACCCACCTGGGGGAGGGTCTTGAAATAACAGGCAAAATAAAGCCCTAGAGGGAATGGTCATTTTCCACCTACAGTCACTTTTCACCTGGGGTCACTTACCAATTCTGGGTGCAGCTAAAGGTTGAGAAACCAGGCCTGGCCCCTGGCAGAAGGCCCCAACTGGGGAACAGAGAAGCCAGCAGAGATTCTGGCATTCACGTGGGGCTGGAGTGACAAAATTGGAGACTTGAGGGGCATCAAACAGATGGCCAGTCTACCCCCTCAAGATATCTGCCAAACCTTGAAGCTGCATGGGGCTGAAGGCTAAAGGACGAGGCTGACAACCTCAGAAGGGCAAAACTGAATCTCCCACAGTCCTTTAGGCTGAGGTGATAAATACTTGTCAGATTCTCAGTTCAAAACTCCTGGAAGGCCACATCCTAGGAATGAAGCAAATTAAAGATACAGTCCACAAAAATTACAACCCAGGCTTGACCTAGCTCAATGCTGATGGACCAAAATCAGTTTCCCACCCTATCTGCCTATGAGAGTAAAGAAGAAACACTCTCTAGCAGGAGATTAAATCAGCTGGGGTCTCTAGCACTCTTCACACAATATTCAGCATATAACAGAAAGATACTAGACATAAAAGAGGCAAGACTATATAACCAATAACCAAGAGAAAAGAAAAAAACAGAAGCCGACCCACAGATGATCTAGACTGGAGTTAGCACACAGGAACTTTAAATAACTATGATGAATGTGCTCAAGAAAATAAAGCAAAAGATAGGTTTAAATGGAAACTTTCTACAGAAACTGGAGTGCATTAAAAAAAACCAACAAGCATTCTGGAAAATAAAGCATCTGAAATTAAGAATTGGACATACAGGTGTATTTAACAGCATACTGAGTACAAAGAAAGACATGATTAGTGAAACAGAAGAAAGAGCCAAATCAATACTCAAATGAGTATAATGGAAAAAATTTAAAAAGAATATGGGGAAAAGCAGACACATGTAGATACACACTCAAATATATACATATACATATACATATGTATATGTGTGTGTGTATGTGTGTGTAATCCAGATTATATAAATTTATAACCTAGGAAAAAAGGAGGGAATAGTGAAGAAGCTATATTCTAAAAAAATGCTAACTTGGAATTTTCCATAACTGTTGAGTGATATCAGCTAGTAAACTCTAAGCAGGGTGAATTGCAACAAACCCATATTTAGGTATAACATGATAAAACACTGAAATCAAAGAGAAAAAGAAGATCTAAAGATGAGTCAATGTGGGGGAGGGGGAATCACAATCCCACTAATGGGATGTAAATAAGACTGCTGTCAAAAACAGAAATGATGGAAGCCAGAAGACAACTGCATGATTTCTTTAAAGTGCTAAAAACAAAAAAGCCCAAACAAACAAAAAACAATCTGCAACCTTAAATTCTATACCAGCAAATAGGCTTCAAAAATGAAGGTAAAGTGGGGTGCCGGGGTGGCTCAGTTGGTTAGGCTTTGGACTTTTGATCTTGGCTCAGGTCATGATCTCATGGTTTGTGAGTTCAAGCCCTGTACTGAGCTCTGTGCTGATGGCCTAGAGCCTGCTTGAGATTTTGTCTTTCTTTTTCTCTCTGCCCCTCATCTGCTTATATGTGCGCTCTCTCTCTCCCTCTCTCCCCCACTCACTCAAAATAAATAAATAAATAATTTTTTTTAAAAATGAAGGTAAAGTAAAGGAATTTTAATACAATAAAATTTGAGGGGATCAGGAGTCCTGTACTAAGGGAAGTACAAACTGAGCAGATTAAAAATAAAAAAATGGACATTAAAGAAAAAGTAAATTTGGGGGTGAGGATAAAGATCAGCTGTATAAAATGGCCAATATAACAGCTGTGAAATTGAAAATATATGCAGAACTAAAATGCACGGTAACCTATGAGGTGGGAGAGATGCAGAAGAAACACCTGGCAAAATCTGGGTGGAATTAAACTATTTTCACGTTCAAGCAGTGTTGGGGAAGCATATTTTGTTAGGGAATTAATTTGTATTAGACTATAATAAGAATAAACTTCATGTTCTTGAGGGTAACAAATTATAAAAGAATGTAAAATTAACACGTTAATATAAGAATAAAATTTTAGAATTTTTTTTGTTTATTTATTTTTGAGAGAAAGAGAGAGCACGAACAAGAGAGAGGTAGAGAAAGAGGGAGACATAGAATCCGAAGCAAGCTTCAGGCTCTGAGCTGTCAGCACAGAGTCCAATGCAGGGCTTGAACCCAAGAACCATACATCATGAGCTGAGCTGAAATTGGACACTTAACTGACTGAGCCACCCAGGGGCCCCTAGAAGTAAATTTTTAAAATAAGCTGAACAATTCAAAAGGAGACAAGGAGAAAAAGGAACATAAAACAGGTATAGCATACAGGAAGCAAACAGTGAGATAATAAATATAAGGACACAGAAAGATTGCAAACAAGAGAGGGCTTTTTGCTTTTTTTAAATTGCCGTCACATTTAGGGAGGGTCTGTTCCCAAGACGCTCACAGGCCGGGGGCTGTGACCCCACATGTTCTGGGGTGGGGGAAGAAAAGAACTGAAGGCAAAAGGAAATGAAGAGACATTATGACCCAAGCAAACGGGGTGCAAAGCAGGCACAGGAAGGACACCTAGGAGGTGGCATGGAGGAGAAACAGAGTAATGGCAAGCTCTATCTAGACTGGGGCACCATGGACCAAGCACAGGTCTGAAGGCTACCCCTCCCCCACCAAATTGGCACCACTTGGCAGTGTACTGTGGGTAGTGGAGAAATGATGATGGCAAAAACTGTATGATGCAAACTCAACCACAAGTAGATTTTGAGGGAAAAGAAATTATTAGAGATAAAAAGGATACTACATAATGACTGCTCTTATAGACTGAATGCTTCTGTCCCCACAGGATTCATATGTTGAAATCCTAACTTTCAAGGTGACAGTACTAAGAGTTGCGGCCTTTGAGAGGTGATTAGATCATGAGCATGGAGCCCTCATGGATGGGATTAGGGCTCTTATGAAAGTCAACAACCAGGAAATGGGTACCTTGATCTTGAACTTCCCAGCCTCTAGAACTGTGCAAATAACTATTTATTGTGTATTTATTGTGATATTTTGTTACAGCAAACTCGGTGATTAACTTGGAAGTAACAATTTGACAGGAAGATATAACCATGCTAAACATGCATATATTCAATGTCATAATTTCAAAATATATAAAGAAAAAAATTAGCAGAAATAAAAATACAATAGAATTACACTGCGAAGTTTAATACTTATCTTAACAAATGATAGAATAAGCAGGACAAAAAAATAAGGAAGTTGAGCTGGGCACAATAAACTTGATCTAACTGACACATAGAGCACTGTCCCAATGGCATCAGAAATCACATTTTTTCAAGTGCACCTGGAATATTTACCAAACGGACTATAAGCTGGTCATAAAGAAAGCCTCAATAAGTTCAAAAGACTGAAATCATTCACAGTATGTTCTCTGAAAATAATGGCAGACAGAAATGAAAACAAAAAGATAACTAGAAGATCACCAGCTGCCTGAGATTTAAACAGTAAACTTCTAAAATGGGTGATCAAAAGAGAAATTAAAAAGAAAATAAAAAATGTCTTTATTGAAAGATAACGAAAATGTACCAAAAATTTGTGGGATGCAGCTAAAGTAATACTTCAATGAAAAGTTAAGGTCATAAATACATATAAAGACTGAAATCTTATTAAAATGTATCTTTCAAAGCTAGAAATAAATAGCCAATAAAAGCAAAATGAAGAAACCAATATAAACAAAATAATCAAAATAGTACACAAATGTACAACAGATAAAAATCAAAGCTAAAGGTGATGCTTTGAAAACTGAAAATCCTGAGACTTATCTAGATATCAAGAGAAAACAAATTGCCAGTATCAAGGGACACCCAAGTTCAGATGCTGTAGACATAGAAAATTGGATTAAATGGACAAAATCCTCAAGAAATAGTCTCTCAAAGCTGACAGAAGAAATAGAAAATACGAAGAGCATCATTTATTAAAGAAACTACATCGGATGTAAAATTCTTCCCACAAAGAAACCTTGACCAAAAAGTCTTCATTAGTAAATTCTCCAAACATTTATGGAAGAAAGAACACCAACTTATACAAATATTTCTAGAAGAATATTTCTAGAAAAAGATGAAACATTTCCCAACTATTTTTGAGATCACCAAAACCTTTGTATCAAAAATTCTCAGTATCTAAAGAAAGGAAAAGTACAAACCATTCTCTCTCAGGACCCCAGATACAAAAATCACAAACAAAGTATCAGTAAATCAAATCCAGTAACAGATTAGAAAGGAGAGAGAGTAATACATCATAATGAATTAGGTCCTTCTAACCTCTGCAGGAACACAAAGATGACTTAATACTCAAATAAGAATTAGTCACATTAATAGAAAAGAATAGTGAAAATTTATATGATCAAGTTGAAAAATACAGAAAAACACCTGATAAGATTCAATATCTATTCATGATTTTAAAGAACTATTAGCCAATTAGAATAGAGGTAACTCATAAACTTGAGTTATGATACAGGGTATTTACCAAAAAACCTACAGCAAACATTACACTCAGTGGTGAATTAACGGAAACTTTCCCCCAAGGCTGGTAACAAGAAAAGGGTACCTGGGATTGCCACTTACGATTTAACACTATAATGGAAGTCCTCGTCAGCGTATCAAGGAAAGAAAAAGGAGTAAGATACAAGGACTGAAAAAGGGCGCAATGAAATGATCATTATTAACAGAAGACATGACTGTATGTAAAAAATTCAAAACAATCTATGGATACACTCTTAAAAGTAATTAAATTAATTTAGCAGGAATACTGGATACAATGTTAATTTTTTAAAAATCAATTCTATTTCTCTCTAGATATTTAGGCACGGACACACACAAACACACACATACCAGCAACAAATAAGCAGAAAACAAAAATTTAAAAAACAATGCCATTTATGACAGCATTTAGAAACATCATATACCTAGGAATAAATCTTACATTACCAAGATAAACTGGAGACGTAAATAAATAGAGGAGCATACCAATTTAATAAGTGGCAAGAATTAATACTTTGTAAAGATGTCAAGTCTATCTAGAAAGTTGTTAAATTGTGAATCTCTTCCAACTTTGGATCAAAATAATGGTGGGCATGGGGTAAAGAAGAGGGAGAATTGAGAAGCTGCTTCTAAAATTCATCCAGAAATGCAAAGGGCAAAGAAGAGTCCAGGTGATGCTGAAGAAGAAAAAACTGTTAATTACACAACTAAGTAGCAAGCTCTATTATAAAGCTATGGTAATTAAGTCATAGTTGTGTTGGTACAAACAGTCTAATGTAACAGAATGGAAACTGATCCATTCACATAATCATGTTATTTATGATAAAGATGACACTGCAATACAGAGGAAAAAAGATGCTCTCTTCCATAAATGGGACTAAGTCAATTATATATTCACACAGGGGAACAAAATGGGTCTTAACCTCCACCTCTCACCATACACAAGACTCAATTCCAGATGAACTGCAGAGCTAAATGTGAAAAGCAAAGCAAAAAACTACTAGAAAATAACATATACAAAAACATCTGCAGAACTTGGGAAATATTACTCAAATCTCAGAAAACACTTATTATCAAATGAAAAAAATGGATCAATAGGGCTATATCAAATTATAAAATTTTGCTTCTCAAAAATACCAGGAAGAGACTAGTAAAATCCAGCGTGGGAAGATAGCGGCAATGTGCATGTGAGTGTGCACGTGCATATTCATATCGGAGAAAAGACTGATGTCTAGCTATATGAAATATTCACACAAACTAGAAAAGGCAGACAGTTCCATTTCTTAAAAATACACATAGAAAACGTAAACAAATTTACAAATAAAGAAATCCAAGTACACAATAGACATGAAGAAACTGCTCAATTTCACTAGTTATGAAAGTTTAAAGTAAAAATGAAATAGGGGTGTGCCTGGGTGGCTCAGTCAGTTAAGCATCTGACTTCAGCTCAAGTCAAGATCTCATGGCGCATGAGTTCAAGCCCTTCATTGGGCTGTATGTTGACAGCTCCAAGGCTAGAGCCTGCTTCAGATTCTCTGTCTCCCTCTCTCTCTGCTCCTCACCTGCTCATACTCTCTTTCTCTCTTGAAAATAAACATTAAAAAATTTTTAAAAAATAAAGTAAAAATGAAATAACACTATATACTAAGAATGGCTAACATTTTAAAATACTGACAATATGTTAGTGAAGATGTGGAGCACTGGAAGTTCTCAAATACTGCTAGTATCATCCATTTGTGAACCAGTTCTGGAAAACGGGAAATATTTATTAAAGTGAAAAATATACATAATCTATGACATAGTGACTCTCTCCTAGGAAGATGGCCAACAACAACAACTATATATGCTCCCCAGAAGATGTGACTGGAATATCAACAGCTTTATTTGTAATCACCTAAAACTAGAAACAGCTCAAATGTCCATCAGTACAACAGGTAAATTACTGCAGTATATATACAGTGGGTATCTCTTTGGTGCAAAAGCAGAACTGATTAACAAGCTCAACTACAGACAACAATAGTATAAATTTCACAAAATACTTTTGAGTGAAAGAAGCCAGACACAAAGAGCACAGTATTTCTGATTGTATTTAAAGTAGAAAAATAGGCAAAACAAAAAACTGAGTTAGATGTCAAGATAACTTACTCCTGAAAGGCAATAAACTGAAAGGGTATTTAAGGGATTTCTGGGTGCTAATGATGTTCTGGTTCTTGATTTGGATGATGATTTTGTAGGCACATTCAGTTTGTGAAAATTCATCAAGTAGTGTACTTGACACATGCACACTTCTCTATATGTATACCATACTTCAACAAATGTTTTTAAAATGTAGTAACAGAAACCACAAAGCATCACCAACTGCATATCCAATGAATAACTACCATAAATTCTAAAATTGCTTATTTTGGAGGGCACCTGGGTAGCTCAGTAGGTTGAGCATCCAACTTTGGTTCAGCTCTTCATGATCTCACAGTTTGTAACTTGGAGCCCAACATCAGGCTCCCTGCTGTCAGTGCAGAGCCCACTTCAGATCCTCTGTCCCCTCTCTGTCCTTTCTTTCTCTCTAAAATATACATCAGATTTTTTAAAAATTGCCTATTTTGGCCCCAATTTTTGGCCAATAAAATGGAAATTGTAAAGGGGAAAAAAGAATGTAAGAGGTAGGAAAAAGGCAATAACAAGTAAAGAAAAATTAAGAGGAAAGAAGTGAGTAGAGAGGAAAATAGAAAGTAAGTGAGGAGAAAGGAAAATTGGGAAGAAAGGACAGAACTGAATTACGCTGAGGACATGGGAAGACAACCATGTTTGACAGAGGGGTGCAGCTTTAACATCTGAAATGTTTATTTGCTGTTGACCATTTATAGCTTTTAATAACTACGAGTGTTAATTACTTAGGGGTTCTAAAACTCAATGGTATAAAGAAGAAATCTTCTGTGCCACAAAAGCACACTACAAAGTTAAGTCATTCTAGAGTTTAAGTCAATCATTAGAGGTGACTCAAGTAATATTAACTAATCACAGAGACCCATAGGTACAAATAAATCAATGTTTTAATATAGATGAATCCAAGAACAAGTGCCAAATGGAGTTAACTCTTGAACAATGCCAGAGTAGGGGGCCCCAACCCCTTGTGCAGTTGCAGATCTGTGCTTAACCTCTGACTCCCGCAAAGCTTTACGAATAGCCTATTGTTGACCAGAAGCCTCACCAATAACATAAATAATCAGTTAACACATATTTTACCTGGTGCATATATTTTGCAAGAGTATATATACTATATTCTTACATTAGAGTAAGCCAGAGAAAGGAAATGTTAAAACACACACACACACGAGAAAGAAAATACATTCATAGTACTGTTCTTATTTATCAAAAAAAAATCTGTGGACCTACATAGTTCAAACCCATGTTGTTCAAGGATCAACTGTAGTCTATATTGGATTTTCTCAGTTGTAGTCTTTGGAACTAGATTTTCTTTAGTTTTAAGGACTCAAAGTCTTAGAATCAAATTCTTTCTGTCAAGTCACACATTTTTTCACTTAATTTAGACAACAAACCTGCTTTGGCCTTCTTTTTCTTTTTTTTTGGTTTGGATTTTGTGTCCTCTTGCATGCTGTCTTTTCCATTTTCTTCCTTTGAGCTTCCTTTATCATCTTGATGAGAATCTGAAGTAACTGTTCTAACTGGAGACTCCTTTTGTTCATCTTCAACTGTGTCATCAGAGATGGTCAATGCACTGCAAATACAACCCAAGTACAAGCTGTTACAAATGCATTCTTCTTTTTCTTCTTAATTGATGCAGCAAAATGAACAGTGAACAGAGTCAAGGATAATCCTAAAATCAATAATTATTTCCTGCTAAGGGGATACATATATTTTACTATGCACTAAAATGGTGAACTGTAAATTAGGTATCAATGGGTAATGTTTTATATTTGGTAATGAGTTACCATTAAATTACCATGAGCCAAATTAAACTTAAGTTCTAACCTCCCAGAAAAAAAAAAGAATGTGTATTCTATGAGCAATAGACCTGTTTTTTAAATTTTTATTTATGTTTTTGTTTATTTTTGAAAGGGAGAGACAAAGTGTGAGCAGAGAAGAGGCACAGAAAGAGAGAGACACAGAATCCGAAGCAGGCTCCAGGCTATGAGCTGTTAATACAGAGCCCAATGCAGGGCTCTGTTTCCCCACTGACTATTGAAAGCATCCTCAGCCTGTTGCCAAGTAAATCATTAATGAACACATTTTTAAATTATTTAAAAACAAAAACATGTTCTAAGTTTGTTTTGCTTTAAAGAGGCTTCAAATATTCAACTTTTGACTTCTAGGTAATGGTTAATCGCTTGTGTTTTCCAGTGGCTGGTGCACCACTACATTTTCAGAAAGCTATTGTTAAAAGTAAAATCTGCATCACATGAACTAATAAATGGTAAGGGGTAACAGCCTAGAATCATACAGAGTGGTGGAAAGAAACCAGCCTATTAAAGCTTGTAATTTACCATCTGCATCTAAATAAAAAACTGACTTCAAAATATAGTTGTATTTTGAAAAAACAGGTTAAGAAATAAAAAGATTAGAAAAATACTTCAAAGCCTCCAGTCATTCCAGAAAGCCATGCTGTTTTATCACATCACCAAGTAAATCATAGGACAAAAGTAATGGATGTCACTTCCACACCAAGATTAGGTTTCACAAGACTATGACTTCTCTCCCTCTCCCTTTCCAGGTGGCTCACATGGAGAGGCCCATGTGGCAAGGAACTGATGTCTCTCACCAAACGTCAGTCAGGACCTGAAATCTGCCAAGCACCACATGAGTAAACTTAAAAACGGATGTTCCAAGCCTTCCAACGACTATGTCACTCGGCAGATGTTCCCCCAGCCAAGCCTTACGATGAGTGCAGCCCTAGCTGACATCCTAATTGTGGCTTGTGAGAGACCCTGAGTCAGAGGTACCCAGTTAAGTCAGGCTCAGATTCTTGATCCATGGACACTTGAGACAATAAATGTTGTTCTGCTAAGTTGTAGAGTAGCTTTCTTTAAAATTTTTTTTAATGTTTATTTATTCTTGACAGAGAGAGAGAGAGAGAGAGAGGGCATGCATGAGCAGGGGAAGGGCAGAGAGAGAGGGAGACACAGAATCTAAACAGGCTCCAGGCTCTGAGCTGTCAGCACAGAGCCCAATGTGGGGTTCAAATTCATGACCCGTGAGATTGATCATGACCTGAGCCGAAGTCAGACGCTTAACAGACCGAGCCACTCAAGCGCCCCTAGAGTAGCTTTTTAATGCAGCAACAGATAACTAATACAGATAGTAACATGTTCATGCAGCAAATCTATCGTCTTTCCTTTGTTACCACTGGTCATCTAGCTTTTGGTTAAGACGGGAATTATGTTTAGGTGAGGACGTTAAGGCAAACTGTCCCTGAATGCCAAGGAATAATCAAATACGGAATGCTCTCACCTCAAGTTGTTTATGTAAATGTGGATTACAGAAAATGAAGTTAATTAGTTAAAAGACATTTTTTAACTTGTTTTCCCCAAAGAGAGACATAAAAATACAAGTATGATCACAGAAACTTATGTTGTACATGCAAACATATATGTATAAGTATCATATATTAAAAAAAACTAGATTACAAAATTGCTTATAAAGATTACCTTTGGGTGGTTGGATTACTTTTATCTTCTTCTTTGTGTTGGTATGTTCTATAGTAAGTAAATACAATTTGTATAATAAGGGAAAATACTATATTCATATATCCAAACAGGCATTCAGAACTCAAAAATGGGGGAGAAGCTGGATTTCTATTATTAAATAAGGAGTTAAGGATAAATAAGTAGTTAAGGATAGAGACTCTAGCACAAGACTGCTAAGGTTTTGGCCAAACTTCTTACTGGTTCTGTGACTTAATACTTTCAAGTTCCCTCTTCTGCAGAGCAGGAAGATAGTATTACTATTCCTCATAGGGTTGTTACAAGGAATAAATGAGTTAATTCTTGTTAAGCACTGAGCATACACTCTGGTGCCATGGAAACAGTAACTGTTATTATTGTACTGGCAAAGGGTCCACAGGAAAAGCTAAGAATTTTCTTAGTATAACCACAGATATTACTCAAAAACTGAAAATACTAATGTTTTTAAAAGAGGACTTTTCATATTCATCAATGAGAAGTACCTTGACTCAGCTTTAGATGAGACTGGAACTTTCTTTTTTTTCTTTATTTTTTTTTCACTGTTCAATTTGCCATCATGTAATGAAGTATCTGAAGGAAAATAAGTCAACTGTTCTTTGAGTTTCTTTCTTATTTTCTTCTTAATCTCCTTCGCCATTTCTTCAGCTACTTGAAGTTGGTATGCTTGCATCAGTTCTTCTTCCTCATTTAAATTAGTATTTTCTCTCTCTTCATCTGCCTTCTCGCTTTTCTGATGAGCAACATCTGGCTGTGACCTGGTTTGTGCCTTCCGATGCATAGAATCCACCTTCCTCCTGGGAGCGTCCAGTTCCATTCCTTGCGTGGTCATCTGGAGTGCTGTTTTTCCCTGTTTACTGGCTTTTCCTTGCTTCTCTTCCTCTGCACTGACATCATCGGGAGTTTCAGGGGTTGAAGGGAGACTCCTCAGTTTGTTTTTAGAGACTGGCATGATCTTCTCGGGGTTATTAGTGTTACTAGCACTTACATCATCACTTTTAGTTTCTTTAATTTTCTGCAGATTGCCTGTAACAGTGTCAAGCTGGGAAAAGAAGACATAATACAAAGTTTCAGCCAAGCACAGTTCAGTTGTAGAAAGAGAAAGCACACCGACTGTTGTTCAATGTGTAATCTTGGGAAAATTATTTCATTTTTCACTTGAACACATTGATACTGTTCTAGACCATCGCCTTAGCACTATCCTAGTTCATTCTCTCAGTATTCAATCAGCAATATCTGAGAGTTAAGTTCAGATAAATGAGATAATTAACAGGGAGAAAAAGTAATGACTTTTCAGAAGTGAATAAACTGCTCAAATATCAAATGTTATTTTTCTCTTTGGCAGAATGATGCATACTTTAATTACACAATGTTTGAGAAATTGCTAAAAGAGCCACAGTTATAGCATTTCAGATTCCCCAACAGAAAACACAGATCATTTATCTCGCTTTACAGTTACGTTCTAAATAACTTTAGAATACTGTATAGAATATTGTATGTATTCAAATACATCACTGAAAATGCTGCTAAATATTAAATACTATCAGGTTAAATCAAATGACAGACTAAATACATGCCTATATATCTTTGTCTAAAAGTACTTAAAATAAGAAATATTTTTTTTACTAGGAAAGGGCGAGAAATAAAAGAGGAATGTTAGTAGTAATAAAATAAATATTCTGAGAAATTTCCCAAGGATAAAAAATAGAAAGGATTAGATCTTTGACGAAATTGGCAGAAAAAACCCATAGCCCATAGGAACAGAATTCTCCATAGAAGGGTGATTCTGGAGAAGCTACATAAGCGCAGAATCAAGTAACACAAGGAGAAGGAGGGGATTAAACCTGAGGATGACTAATTGAGGAGCTGGGAAGGACAGCTCTGTCCCCCAACCCCATTTGTGTTAGATGGGGACTTTCACCCAGAGGGGAAAGTAGGGTGAATGTGGAGAGGGACACCCAGCATGCTGCAGATGGTTACAATTCTCACCACACACACACGGAATCTTACAGTATACAGCCTTTTGTGACTCATTTCCCTCACTCTGCATGAAGCTTTGGAATCCATCCATGTTGTTGCATTTGTAGTAGTTTATTCCTTTAATTGCTAAGCAGTATTTCATTCCATGGATCTCTACTATAATCTATTTTTCCATACACCAATTAATGAACATTTGAGTTATTTTCAGTTTCATGCTGTTACTTGTTTTTGTTTCTCTTATGCAAGCATCAAAGAATTACTGTGCTATCGAGTAGATATTTAACTTCTTTGTTTTTTTTTTTAATATTTGGGGAGGGAAGGGGGCGAAGAGAGAGAGAGAGACAGAATCCAAAGCAGTCTCCAGGCTCTAGGCTGTCAGTATAGCGCCTGACGCAGGGCTTGAACTCACGAACCATGAGATTATGACCTGACCAAAGTCAGACGCTTAACCAACTGAGCCACCCAGCCACCCCTAGATGTTTAACTTCTTAAATAACTTGCCAACTGCTTCGCAAAGTGGCTATAACATGTTGTAGTCCCAGACGCATGAGAGTTCCATTTCTATAATGGCCTTATTAGCATTTACCATTGTCAATTTTTTGGGTTTTAGCTATCTGAATATGTGTGTAATGGCATTTCATTATTGTTTTACATTTTAAGGTTTTTTTTTTGTTTTTTGATATTTCTTGTTTGTTTTTGAGGGAGAGTGCACAAGCAAGGGAGGAGCAAAGAGAAAGGGAGAGAGAGAATCCCAAGCAGGCTCTGCGCTGCCAGCACAGAGTGCCCTATCATTACTGTTTTTTTTTTAATGTTTTATTTATTTTTGAGAGAGAGAGACAGCGTGAGCAGGGGAGGGTCAGAGAGAGAGGGAGACACAGAATCTGAAGACAGGCTGCAGGCTACAAGCTGTCAGCACAGACCCTGAGGCAGGGCTCAAACCCGAGAACTGCGAGATCATGACCTGACCCGAAGCCGGATGCTCAGCCGACTGAGCCACACAGGCGCCCCTCATTACTGTTTTAAATTGTATTTCCCTAATTAGCAATGACTCGAAAATCTCTACATGTGCTTATATGCTATCTGTATCTCTTATTTGATTAAGTATTAAAATATTTTTGCCCATTTTCATTGGATTACTTTCAAATCACTGAGTTCTAAGAGTTTTTGAAATGTTCTACATATAATTTGTCAGTATGTTGAAAATAATTTTCCTCAATCTATAGCCTATGTTTTCATTTTCTTAGCAATGTTTTGAATTTTCACAAACCCATTTATCTTTTTTCTTTTATGGTTCATGCTTCTGTATCCTGAAAAATCTATTTATACCTCAAGTTTACAATGGTTTTATCTTGTTTCATCTGTAAGTTATGTAACTTTAGCTCTTATGCTTTGGTCTTTGCTCCATTTCTATTTGATTTCTGAACATGATCATAGTTTATAATATTGTATATGGAGAACTATTCCAGCACCGTTTGTTGAAAAAATTATTGGCACACCTTGGCAATCTTGTCAAGAATCAACTAACCACATACATTTGGGTCTACTTCTAGACTGGATAGTGCTCCACCGAACTACAGGTCTATCATTATGACAATAACAGGTTGTCTTGGTTACTACAGCTTTACGATGAAACCTGAATCAGATAGTCAAATTCTTTCAACTTTGTTCTTCTTTTTCAAAATTGTTTTAGCTATTCTAGATCCACTGCTTAAATTTACAAGTAAATTTTATAATTAATTTTTCAATTCTTAATTAAAAAAACACCTACTGGTATTTTGATAAAATTGAATTTGAATCAATAAATCAATTTTCAGAGAGTAAATAGTGTTCTGTCAATTAATATTTGACAATAATGATTCTTCTGATCCATGAACACAAGTATCTATTTGATCTTTGTTTTCAGCAGTTTGGGGGTTTTCAGGATACAACAAGCCTTGTACAGTTTTTGATAAGTTTATTCTTGATTGTTATATACTTGTGTTGTTACTTTAAATTTTAACTTCAAATTATTCATTGCTAGTATAGAAAAAGTGGTTTTTATACTTTGATCTTACATTCTTTTTTTTAAATATTTATTTATTTTTGAGAGCCAGAGAGATAGAGTGTGAGCAGGAGAGGGGCAGAGAGAGAGGGAGACACAGAATCTGAAGCAGGCTCTGGGCTCTGAGCTGTCAGCATAGAGCCCAATGCAGGGTTCAAGCTCACAAACTATGAGATCATGACCTGAGCTAAAGTCAGATGCTTAACCGACTGAGACACCCAAGCGCCCAACTTTGACCTTATATGCTGATAAACCCACTTAACAGTTCTAGTCAGTAGCACTTTTTGTAGGTTTTTGTCATTTGTAAACAGAGACACTTTTACTCCTTCCTTTTCAATCTTTATGCCATCTTTAAAAATTAGCATTATTGCATTGGTTAGGGTCACTAGTATAATTATCAATACTCATGGTGACATATGCTTAAACTAAGGGTAAAAGCATTCAGTTTTTTTTTTTTAATGTTTTATTATTTTTGAGACAGGGAGGGGCAGAGAGAGAGGGAGACACAGAATTGGAAGCAGGCTCCAGGCTCTGAGTTGTCAGCACAGAGCCCGATGCAGGGCTTGAACCCACGAATGTGAGATCATGACCTGAGCCGAAGTCTGAGGCCTAACTGACTAAGCCACCCAGGCGCCCCTAGTTTTTTATTTTTAAGTATGATGTTAGCTATAGGTTTTTATAGACACCCCTTATCAAGTTAAGGAAATTCTCTATTCTTTCGTTTAAGAGTTAACAAAATGAGTGTTGAATCTCAAGTCCTTTTACTGAATTTATTGAGACAATTATATTGTTCTTTTGTTTTTGTTTCTTTTTGGTTTTCTTTAAATTTTTTTATGTTTATTTATTTTTGAGAGACAGAGTGTGAACGGGTGGGGGCTGGGAGGAAGAGAGGGAGACACAGAATCTGAAGCAGGCTCCAGGCTCTGAGCTGTCAGCACAGAGCCTGACATGGGATCCAAACCCACAGACCGTAAGGTCATGACCTGAGCCAAAGTCAGACGCTTTGCCATTCAGATGTCCATATTGTTTTTTACTTAATCTTTTAATGTGGTAAATTATATTGACTGATTTTTCTAATGTTGAACTAATGATGTATTCTTGAGATAAACTTTGCCTGGTCCTGGGGTATTATCCTTTCCATATAACTTAGGATGGGTTTCTTAAATTTGGAATATAATTTATTGTTAAATTGGTTTCCATACTACAGACAGTGCTCAACCCAACACCCACCTCGATGCCCATCACCACTTTCCCCTCTCCCCCATATTTTATGCAGTATGCCTGCTCTATGTTCAAAAGGGATACTGGTGTAGTTTTCATGGAATGTCTTTGTGTATCAGGATAATTAATGATTGCTCCCCGAAAAAGTACAGACATAGTTGCTCATTTTGTATAGTCTGTAGTGGTTTGTGCAGAATCATTATTGCTTCCTCCTTAAATGTTTGATAAAATTTGCCAACGTGGAGCCCTGAGAAAAATAGGTAGTTTTCTTTATGGGTAGGTTTTTCACCATAGATTTCATTTTTTAAAGAAAGTATTCAGTATACAAGTTATTGATGTCTCTTTGAGTCAGCTTGGTAGTCTGTATCCTTTAAGTAATTTATGCATTTCATCTTTATTGTCATAAAGTTATTTAAAGTATTCCATTATTCTTTTCAAGTCTGTGACATCTACAGTGAATACCCTCTTATACTCCTATTATTAACTTTTGTCTTTCCTTTTTTTCTTTCCTTATTCAGTCCTGTTAGAAGCCATGCAGTCAGATAATCAACTGAGCCACCCTGGTGTCCCTGCGAACTTTTATTTTTAAACTTTATGTCACTGGTTTTGATATGAAAACACTGTAAGCCAAATGCCTATCATTTAAAAAAATCTATTTTAAAGTCTTTTAAAAACAGAGAGCTTATAGGTGCCTTAGTGGCTCCGCTGGTTGAGCATCCAGCTGTTGATTTCTGCTCAGGCCATGATCCCAGGTCGTGGGATTGAGTCCCACATCAGGCGCCATGCTGAGAATGGAGCATGCTTAAGACTCTCTCTCATCCTCTGCCCTTTTTCCTGCTCACACTCACATGCATGCTCAGTCTGCCTATGGAATAAAAAATGTCAAAGAAAGTTTAAAAAATTAAATAAATGTCCAGGAGGGTTTATTTGTACATCCTGAAGCTCTGTATGTCCTTACTACTTATTTCTTTCATTTTAAATGTTTTAGGCATTTCTTCTCATGGAAGGAAGCCTCAGATTTATCTTCCACATCACTAACTATATTTTTCTATGGTGCAAATTCTACGATTTTAGGCTTAAGTTATAGTTTAAAAAAAAAAAACAAAACTACAGAGAACATGGGAGGTGGTGGTTTTAAATCCCACTTAGTCTACTTCTGGTTACATGGCCCTGGCAAACCATTTAACACCTCTGTTAAGTGGTTTTTCTGTTCAGATGTCTATAAAATCTCTCATATGCAAAGTAAGAGCCCCAATACCTAGGTTTCATGATTAACATGAGAATCAGAAACAGCATTTGGAAAATTCTCATCGCAGTGCCTAACAGATTGTTGAAAAACAATAGGGTGAATCTGCCATTATTATGAATTATCTTATTACGGACTTTCCTTGCTTCCTTTCCTTATGTTGGCCGGCTTCCCTTCCCCTCTGAGCCTGCTCTGCACATGAGATTCCTCGTTTCTGTGGTGAAGAGGCCTCATCTCTTCACGCCTCAGGGAAAGCGGCCCTGGTGGGTGTTAAGAGAGGAGGCTCTGCAGACTGGTAAGAGCATGAGTTCTGGTTCTACCATTACTGTCCAACTTTAGGTAAGTTATTCACCCTTTCTGTGATCTAGTCTCCTTATTTATAAATGGAGATAAACCTCATCATTTTGTTGTATTAAAAATGAGTGGCTACGCATACAATGTTTAGAAGCACTTAAAAGACGGAAAGCACTGCTATCTAGTAAATAGAAGCAGGTGTTCCTCCTCTGCTCCTAAAGTAAATCATTTCAAAAATATTTTGTTTCCCTCTAAGTCCTCCAGGAATATTCACCCTTCTTTTGAGCTGAAAAATCTTTTCCTAAGTATTTTTTCCGAGTATACTCATCCCTGGAAAAAAGAAAGAATTTAAATGGCCTGCTATGTATTAAAAGAGGCTGGGTAAGTCATGTCTAGTTACCTCACCCTTGTGTGTTCCCAATATCTAAACTGGACCACAGGTAAATATACCTTCTGCCCATTTTCTGGTTGTCCACTTAACCAATCATTCCTGGCCTAAACAGCGTTTGGTTCATACTCACAAAGCCCAGTTCTAAGAGTGAGAGAAAAATAAGAGGTTTCACTTTGATTAAGTCCATGAAAATATCTTCAGTTGTTTCCAGGTTTCTTTAGGCTTTTTCCCAGTATACGCCACCTTACACAAGGGGAGGGCATATCCCAATAAGCAATGTTCCATCCTCCACGTGCCTCTGTTCCCCACCATACCACATACCGATACAAGCAGCAGCAGCACATTCTAAGGGCAGCATCCATGATGGGAGACCTAATCTGCCCCACTCTGTTAGTAGTTCTAAATTCGCGTGTAGTAGCATGCAGGCATAGTGTGAATCCCTTATGTGTGCACAGCTGATTCTGGCCAATGTCAGTATTCCTTTGCCTCACTTGAGGATATATACTATTACACTGATGACTGACAGAATACTGGAATGAAGAGAACACATGATAAAATTCAGAATAGGGTAAAATTTGCTTCAAGTAAAATACAGGATATATATAACTCCTAAAACTCCTGCCAAAGAGCCAGAGCATGCATGAAGTTATTTGTGCCTGTGTGCGTGTGTGTGTATGTGACACAACAGATTATGTTCAAAGGAGTTAAAGGTACAAGTGAAGTAGCTAGACAGATTTAAAGAGTGACTAGTACATTCATTGTAGATATTATTACGGACCCTTTATAATACCCTGGCATCAGGTTGTAGTCAATTGTTGATTTGTTTCGTACTGCTTTGAGTTTTGCGTTTTGAATCTCTTCAAACATGCTGCCAAAAAAAATTCCTTTCATTTGAAAATGTACCTCAAATACAAAAGGTTAATTACTGTCTTAAGTTTCCATTGATTCCTCTTGCTTCTTCCAGGTAGAATCAGATGAATAAATCTAGATAAGCTACTGAAGAGCTGATGTACAATAATCATTCCCTTGGTCCTTCACAATTCTGGGTTAAAAACCTTGATTTTCTTAAAAATGTGGAATATGTGTCACCAGCTGAGTTTGCCCATTCTCTCCTCTCTCTCCACGCAGGACAGCACTCATGACTGAACTCAGTACCCCAAGAGTGATGTGGATTTTAATGTAAGCTTTATTTTACTGCATGTTCTTGACCATGACATACATTACTGCTTTTAATTTCCAAAGTTCCTCAGAGTTTTAATATGAAAGTCATAATTCCATGCAGACTATGTCATTATTACCAAATAATTGGTTACTCACTGCAATTTTTTCTCCAGATTTGCCATTTTTTTTCTTCAGTTTTTTTCTTTCATATATGAGATCATGGTGGGTCTTAAGCAGTTCCTCAAAGCGAACTCTGGTTTTCAGTTTGGCTTCACTCTCCACTACCAAAGATAAAGACATATCACTTTCTGAATAATTTTATTATAGCACAAGTCTGCATTATTACATTAAAGACCACAGTCTTGTAAATGGCTGCTTGGGTTCTTCAGCTACCTTAGTGACCAGTTCATCCTTCCTAAAAAACTTTTCTTTTGGCTTTGGTGTCACCACACTCACCTGTATCCCTTTCACCTGTTACTCTCTCTGAAAGTTTCCTTTACTCAGTTAACTTTCTATTTATGATGCACAGTAGCACCTACCACTGTTAGTTATGTGGTCTTAACCAAGTTACTTAACTCTAACTTCATCTTTGTTATCTGTAAAATCAGAATAATCCTATGTCAAAAATCATTTGCATGAAAAATGGTTAACACTTGCCCAGTCAGTAATCAGCATTCAACAAACACTATCAGCTGAAAGTTGTTTCTTCCTTTAAAACATAAGTCTGATCACATCATTCCCTTGCTTTAGGACTCTGTGTGCGAGTCTCACTTCACTTAGGACACAGTAAGTCCTTCAGGTGCCCTACAGGGTTCTCACGTTGTGGCCTGTTTCCCCTACAGCTTCACATCAAGAGAAACAGCCCCTTAGATCCCTACATTCTCGCCACACTGCCCTTCTCACTCCTCCACCAGAATAAGCGCCTTCCTTTGTAAAGCTGCTTCTTCCTGGTTTAAACTTCCTCTCACTTCTCAGCTACCTGGTGCAGCTGCCTGTTCAAATGTCACCTCTAAAGTAGAACATTTCCTGATGACCTCATCTAAATTTCACTGTTCCTCACATAGCAGGCTGTTCTTTTCTTTCACAGCACTTATAAGTAGGTTTTTAAAAAAATATTTATTTTGAGAGAAAGAGAGAGGGAGAACACACATGAGCTGGGGATTGGGCAAGGGGAGAGGGAGAGATGTGATCCCGAGCAGGCTCCACATGGTCAGCAGAGCCCCACGCTGTGCCCGACACTGGTCCCAATGTGGGTCCCAACTCAGGATTCAATCTCACGACTGAACTGAAATCAAGAGTTGGACATATAACTAACTGAGCCACCCAGGAGCCCCTATACTATGTAGCTCTTAACTACCATCGCTAGTACTATCATGAGATCTAGCTCAGAATAATCAATAATCATGTGTTAATACTGAATAAATGCTGAATGAATGAATGATAGCCCCAGAGCAAGTATTGGCGAATCACAGCTTATAGGTCAGTCACCTATTTTTTACACATAAAGTTTTATTGAAACAGAGCTGGCCACTCTGTCAAGAATTCTTATGGATGCTTTCATGCTTCAGTGGCAGAGGTGAGTAGTTCTAGCAGAGAATAAACCTAAAATATGTACCAGCTTGCCCTTTATGGAAAAGTCTGCGGACACCTGCTCTAGAGTAAAATGCCCATTTTGATGATAATGAATAAAATCCAACCGTATGTAGTAATGATTATTTACCCTGTCCAGGGAGTCCCAAAATGCCACCCATTGAATACATACTAACCTTAACACATATTAGCATTAAATAGAAATTGAATACCACTGTAACTATCTAAATATATTTGGTTAATGATATCGACTTTATTCATAATCGGTTAAAAATTCCTTTAAATAATCCCAACTTTTAAATCAATTAATTAATAACATGTATTACATATATAAATTTCATTAAAGTCCTACCAGTGGGCATATCTCAGCTTTATGGAGAACATGGAGTTGTAATGTAAAGCTCTGACTCGATCAGGATCCTGTTAAAACAAAGAGAATTTACTTGTAATATGGAATTTGCAAATAAAATTTACAAAACATTCTTCATACAAGATTACGTCATGATTTATCCACTACCTCATAAGATTTATACCAATAAAACTAAGTTCTCTTATCTCAATCTTATGCAAATGACTTTAATGCATTCAAGTCAGTTTAGGGTCTGAAAAAAGATAAAGAAAACTGGATCGTATTTGAGTAAAATATATATCTGAAAAAAATTTTAAAAAGAATCTTGAAAGCAGTAAATGTGTACTTGTTATGTTAATGCAGTTTCAAAAGTGTTGTAAGTAAAAAATAAACTTTTCACTATACTTTAAAGAAACCAAACTCCACCCCAGAATTGACTTTCCCAAGAACACACACTATTTATATTAAAGTGTAACTATGGATACCATATTAATAGATAATGAATTTAAACATCTTTTTACCTGTCACTGAAAACGTTGCAACAATAGAGAAGGTTAAGCACAAGAATTCATACCATTTTCCTCAAATAAAAACCTGGGTTTGTATTATTACATATGAAAACCAGACATAAACTCAGTATACATATTCCTGAATTTCCAATTTTACTTAAAGATAGGAGTGTGTGTCCAAAACATTAATGTCCACATGCGAGCACAATATTCACACATTTTTAAGAATAAAGCTGAAGTCTGTTAAAAAAAGAAAGAAAGAAAGAAAGAAAGAAAGAAAGAAAGAAAGAAAGAAAGAAAAAGAAATAGAAATACATAATTTGATTTGGCTCCGCAATTACTGATCGAGGCTCCAGATCCCTGGGGATCCACATTCATGTTCCTCTAATATTAAGGGTACTCTGGATAGAAAAGTGAAAAGAAATACTAAAAAGGAAACAATGACTACACACATACACCTAATTATGAGGCTTAACCACTATCTGGTGCACAGACAAAACAGACATCACTAAATCCACACAGTAAAGACTCTTACACTTTAATGATGGGAGCCCGAATGTACTTTCTAGGAGATACAGATCTAATAAATTTGGTCATCCACTTTCCATGCTACACTAAGTTAGAAAAGAGAAAAGATGTAAAGGCAAGTGCATCAGTAATTGAAATTTCACAGCACATAAGTAGAAAAACATACAATCATAAAACATAAAAAACTTAATATTTACATATTCCCTGATCATTCAATACATAGGAAAACAGCTGACCTATATGACTTTGAGTCATTAAGAAAAAGCTTACTTATATTCAGCTTAACCTGTTTTCCCTTAAAATATTTATGGTATTTTAGACATTTCAGAAAGATAAAATAAAACTACTGAAGAGGCAGGACAAAGAGTAAAGGATGATTCTCATGCTTCTGGAAGCAGAATAATTAGGCCAGTAGTATTATTAACTGGAATACAGGACAAGTATAATGGAGAACCTTAAAACCCAAGTCTTGGGATTTGTCTTAAAATTAATTGTGACCTTAGGCGTTTGTTTCCTCATCTATAAAATCGTCTAACAGCGAAAATTCAAAAGGTTGTTGTAAGGGTTAGAGGATTTAGAATAATGCCTTTAAAAAAGCACTAGTAAACATCTGGTACAATTATAAAAGATGTTTCTTATGGGGACACTCAAGTGAGCTTAGTGGGGCGTGTTGAGCAGGGGCACTAACCAGCTACAAGCACTGGCTCCACTGTCAGATCCCTAGATTCAAATTCAAGTTCTAATTGCCAGTAAATTAATCTCCGGACCTCAATTACCTAATCTTCAAAAGGGAATAAAAACTGTAAGTTGCTCGTAAGGTTTTCGTAAACATGAAAGAAGAAGATGCATGTAAAATACTTAGCACAATGCCCAGAATATGGCAAGCCCTCTGAAAATGACAGCTATTAGCACTGCATATATAAATATGTGATTGTGTGTGTGTAATCAGATTGTTTGGTAGGCAACAGAATATAGTAATCCAGCAAGGAGCACGAGGCTGAAGATTTGAGCAAGTTGTGAAGAGTGTTCACTGGATCTGCAGTCTGGAAGTCACATGTTTGCAAAACTTTGGGAAGGGGCAGAAATCTGGGCAACCACAGGTGTAGGAATGAATGGAAGGTGAAACCTATAGAAGAAACATGTGGATGATTCTTTCTACAATTTTGCTTCCAACTGTCTTCCCCAATCCCCAAAGGCAGTGACATGAGGCAGGAGCCTCATAATCTTCATAAAAGACTATGGGAAGATTTTACTTCTTTTTTCTCTCAAGACTGTTTCCATGTTTCCATCATCCTATCCTTAAAAAATATAAATAAATAAATCATCCTCTACATTGCAAGTAGAGGAATTTTCTAAAATAAAAATGTGATGGTATTATTTCTTTGTTTAAATCTCTTCACTAGATTCTGGGGCTCCTTGGTGGCTCAGTTGGTTGAACGTCCAACTTTGGCTCAGGCCATGATCTTGCAGTTCACGGGTCTGAGCCCCATGTCCAGCTCTGTTCTGACAGCTCAGAACCTGGAGCCTGCCTTGGATTCTGTGCCTCCCTTGCTCTCTGCCCCTCCCCCGCTCATGCTCTGCTTCTCTCTAAAAAGTAAATAAACTTTAAAAACAAATTTTTAATTTCTTCTCTAGATTCCAGTCATCTACTGGAAAAAAATAGCAAGTCCTTACCACTGGGACTCAAGGCTACTTATACAATGACTCCTTGCCTTTTTTGTTAAACCTCCCCTTCTCCAGCCATATTTCCACACACATTCTGAACTCTAGCCACATGCAACTACTTACAGGCCTTCGATCGTGTCAAACTCCTTCTTGCCTTTGTGGCATTACATGTACACCTCTCTCTCCTGAGAAATGACCTTCTTCTGTCTAACAAACTTCTGACTATCCTTAAACACTAAACACAGATGGTATCTCTTGGGGCAGTTAAATACCTCTCTGTGATCCCACACGCCTTGAGCTTCATACCTCCCTCTCTACCTCAGCCCTTTATTTCCACCCTAGTAAAATGTCCTATGACCCAAGAAATTAAAATGACACTTATTTTATTGTAAAGAGAAAAGGAAATAGTGAAAAGCAAAGTGATCGGCACAATGGCTGACACACTGTAGGTACTCAATAAAATGCCTATTTTTACACTACTAAAAATAATTGTGCAATAGGTAATACCTCAAGTGAATTACAAGTTCACATTTACTATCACTTAGTAGTTCAATGCATAGTTGAATAAACACTAATATTACTTAATATAGCATATACATTACAGAAATAGTCACCTCCAAACAATATCTTTGAATTAATGACTAATATTTGAGTAGTAAAATCACTGGCAAAAACTAAGATCAAATTTAAAATGACATTCTTGAACCTCACATATACCATTATTTTAAAGCTTCTCCCTCATAAACGCTTTTATAGGAGCTGCCAGGAAATACTAAATAAGAAAAGTAACTGCACTACCTTTCTTCTTATATTTCTCTTTCTCTAAACATCTGATTATTGGCCAATACATGTCTAAAGACCATTGGGAGAAGTAGCAAAGGTTTGAATGATTTACTCTTTAACTGAATTTTATAGCGCTGGAAAAAAAAAACCCAAAAAAACCCTGTACACATAATGAAATAAATGAAAATAGCCTCCATAAACAAGATTCCAAGTACGGTTTTAAAACAACGTTTGGTATTTGGATTTCTCCGATATTTTAAAAAAAATTTCCCAGAGTTCTCACAACGAGCAATCTTCCTTCTGAAAGCCCAAGCAAGTAACAGCAATAGTTACTGCAACAGGTGAGAATATTGTTAGAATCCTTTTCTCAAAATGCGAAAGTCATACTCTCTAGTGAGTAGATGGTCTCCCAATAATGCTGAAATGTAGCACAACCATTGGTAGCAATTCTAAAGAGTGTACTTTTTTCTTTTCATATACATATCAAAACGACCCTTTTCTTATAAAAGTAACACACTAGGCACCTTTTCTCAGATGTAATTAAGAAGGCATTTCATCCGTTCGAGATTCAGCACCAAGTTGACACCGTGAAAGGAAACAGACATCGTGAAAGGAAATAAACATCCTTAGTGCGCATCTGATTTAAATGCTTTTAAGCCAGAATCCGGTGTAGGAAAGGCATACATTGCATTCCCTCCACGCTAGATCAGGACACCACACGCCGAGACCGGAGCCCAGGGAAGGAAACGGGGAACTACTTAGAGGTATTCATCAGAAACTACCGCCCAGGGCTCCGCGGCGCTTGGCGGGTCAGCCTGCAGTGGCGGCAGTGCCGCCCCCGTACCCTTGGCCTCCAGCAGTCCCCCACGTCGCCGCCCCCCGGAGAAGGACGGGACAGGCCCAGCGCCCGGCCCGGGCTCCCGCCACCAGCAGGCCTGCTGCGTACTCACAGAGAACGGAGCTCAGAGCGGCCGACAGCCCGTTCCGCCGGGGCGGACACTGGGACTGTGCGAAGGGCTTACCGCGCCAGGCGAGGCGAGGCGGGGCGGGGCAGCCACCGAACACCCGCGCAGCCACCCCAGCAGCCAGCCACTCGGGATCTGAGAGCCGACCGGGTGCCGCAGTGCGGGCAGCGCGCCGCCTGCTGACGTCAGCGGCTGCCTACGCCGCCGTTCCCACGACAACCGATGCGGCCCGAGCTCCCGGCCTGGACCGCTGCCCAACTTAGACTCCGGTCCTCGGCCCCGCCTCCGCGCCGCCTCCGCCGGGGCCGCGAGCTGCTGCAGTGCGGC
>NC_043706.1:117139846-117174822 GCF_006229205.1 Suricata suricatta
CGAGCTGCTGCAGTGCGGCGCCTGTGGAGGTGGCGCGCGCGCGCGCCGGCCTGCGGGGCTTCAGACTACAGCCGGGCACGCGCCCCGGTGGTCGCGCGCGGGACTCCTCGTGCCCGTGCGGAAAGCGCGAGGCCGCCGCGCTCCCGAGAGAAAGAAACGTCTGACTCCGAAGTACTAAGGGCCCCAGCGAAGGGTCTGGTCGTCACGCGTGAAAAAGTGTTTTGTCCCTCAAAACTGTAGCCATCGCTGGAGAAAAACTAGAAGGGGCAGGGATAGACGGGGGCAGTCGTGGAGCCCTCCCAGGCCGAGAAGCATGAATGAAGCAAAGCAACAGGCACGTCACCGCCCTAGCGAGCGCGCCCACAAAATGAAACATCCTTTTAAGGGTGGAGGAAAGAAGTGTGCTACAGACCAGATATTAAGGAAGAATATCCCCGTGATTCGTCAGGCGCTGAGTTATGTTGCCGTGTATTTAAAGCAGAACAAAAAGAAAACCCTCATTTTCCAAATGCCCCCTCCCACTTTGTAATTTCTGCCACAGGCGCCATTTTTAGCTCAGTCACCAGGGATGGAAAAATACTAGTCGGGCTCCTCCCCATCTCTTGAATTTTTTGCAGTTGTAGTCATGCACTTTACTATAACCTGTTGCTTAGTAAAGTGAGAGTATTATGTATATATCTTTGGAGGGCAGCTTTTCCATTTATATGAGCATCACCACACTTCACAAAGCAGATCTCATTTGTTTCTCCCAAATGCTGTGAAACAGCATGAGAAAAATTGCCTATGTGAGGCATCTCAAAATGAACTGTTCAACTTTCTACCTAAAACCTAGTACCCTTTCTGGATTTCTATCGCGGTTTAAACCACCACCATCCTCCCAGTGTTCTAAATACCGTAGACCACCCTTAATGCCTCTTACTCCAAATTATGTCCACTCTGCTTTTTTTTTTTAACACCCCCAGTGGATAGCCTATTCATCTTGACTCCCACTGCTTCGTGCCGGCCTTCATCACTTCTCACTGACATTATTGTGGGATGGCCGCTTTACCAGTCGCCTGACTCCAGTTTTGATTACAGAATGCCATCCTCCATACTGCTACCAGAATGACCTCACCAAAAATATAAATCTGATAATGCCACTGTCCTGAAACTTCTTCAAGGATTATCTATAGGAGAAAATGTAGTCACTTTACCTAAACTAGAAGACTCTCCGTATGCCTGACAGTTTCTTCTCTCATTGTCTCCTTTCAATGTTATGCTTCAGCAATATTGAATTCATGTGTAGCATGCAAAACAATCCATACCCTCTCACGTCTCCATTCTTGCACATTGTCTTCTCTCCCTGAAAAATCTCTTCTTGTAAACTCCTAGTCCCCTATATCTCACCCCAAATGTTGTCCACACTTTGAATCCATTTAGCTATTTTTTCCCCTAGCTCCCGCTGCTAAAGAGACGTAAGGAGGAATGATACCTAAGAAGCAATGAGCACATAGTGCCTAGATCTTGATTTCTTAACACCATTCTCTAAGTAAAAGAACTGAAGTCTCTTAGGGAAATGGTTTATTCAGAATAGGAGCAGGGGAAGTAAAGCATGAGCCTGGAAAATCTTTTTACACCAGAAATTAAAGAGGTTTTTGTTTTTGTTTTTGTTTTTGTTTTTGTTTTTACAGAATGATAGAACATATGATAGGGACTCAGAACCAGTTTGAAGGAGTCCCCCATGAGCTATATCTGGGGCAATCTGAGCACCACTTTAATAATATTAATAGATTATGATCTGCTGAATAAAATAGGGATACTTGAGTATACTGAAATAAATACATGAATATTTTTTAAATGGGCATAAAAAATGGCCTTTCTTGTGTTAGATTACCAACTAATAAATGTAGGAGGAATGATGTAAGTAGAAATATCACCATTTGGCAACTATTAGAGTAAAAACTGATTCAGCCAAGAGTCATCAATGTATGTTAATATTAGAGGGTGAGAATTTTAAGAGGAATATTATAGTCTTTAAGTGTTTCCTGACCAAATACTAATTCCAAAGGGAAAAATAGGAACTTGACAGTACAGAAATACGGCACTGGTGACCAGAGTTACCATCCCCAGTAATAGGACATATCAACATTGTATGCCGCCTGGTGAAGACACTTAGAACACACTTCTGTCATATTCCTGCCAAAAATGCACAACCTGAACCTAATCATTAGAAAGATCAGACAATCACAAATTGAGGAACATTTTACAAAATCATAGACCTTTACTATTTAAACATTTGTCAAAGTCATGAAAGACAAAAGGACAACTAAAGAACTTTTTCAGATTGTAGGAGACTAAAGAGACATGACATCTAAATGGAACATATGACTGTATTGGATCCTTTTTTAGTAAAGGATATCATTGGGACAACTGACAAAATTTGAATGGGGTCTGTGGACTAGATAGTATTTTAACAATGTTAATTTCCTGATTTTGAGGACTATAGTCTGGTAATACAGGAGATACTTTGTTTCTAGAAAACACATATTGAATTATTTAAATGTAATGAGGCTTCATATCTGTAACTTACTCAAATGGCTCTAAAAAAAGTCTATATAAATAATATAAGTAAAATATGAATATGTATAGAGACAGAGAAGGATAAAAAATGTAATATGCCAACAGTTGGAGGATTTGGGCTAAGGGAGAAGTTCTTTGTACTATTCTTGCAATATTTTCTGTAAGTTTAAAAGTATTTTAAAAGAATAAAAATCTTTTAAAGGTATTGAAGTTTCTGGCATAGGTAACTGGATGGAAAATGGCTAATTAATTAACAAGGGAAAGGTAAGAAGAGCAGGTAAAAAGGAAAAGATAGTTTCAGTGGGATATATCCAGTAGGCAATTGAATATATAGTAATATACAAATGAGCCCCATTCAAACTGGAGGAAGCAGATATGTTGCCTTAATTCTCATTAGCTCTGAGTACAAGAGTGAATACCTACTGGTACCAGGCAAGGCAAGCAATTAAGAGTAGTAGTGTTAGTAATAAAATTGGCCAACTACTCATGAAAAAGATTTAGGGTATTCAAAACATTTAATAAATATAAAATAGTGAATTTATTGAATAAGACATAAATATGGTTAATAGACAAAATATTTATCCCCTTTACAAAATGTACATTAACCAACCAAAAGAGATGTTGGCTTTATTGCTTGTACTGCATTGCTAGGTCTGCCATACAAACTACCATGGACTGGTTGGCCTAAGCAACAGAAATGTATTTTCTCACAGTTCTGGAGAAGAGAAGTCCAAGATCAAGATGTTGGCAGGGTTAATTTCTTCAGAGGTCTCTGTTCTGCCTTGTCCTTGTGTCTTCCAATAGTCTTCCCTCTGTACCTGAGTCCTAATCTTCTCTTCTTAGAAGGACATCAGTTATATCGGATTAGGGCCCATCCTAGTGACCTAATTTCAGTGTAATTACCTCTTTAAAAATCTTAAATCCAAATATACTGACATTCTGAAATGCTAGGGTTTAGGATTTCAACAGATCCATTTCGGGGGCCAAAATTCAGCCTATAACACTACTGGTGTTATGCTGGAAGTACATCAGAATGCAAAGATGGGACCTGTTTGGGTTTTCATTCAGAACAAACTGACTGTAGGGGCACCTGGGTGGCTCAGTTGGCTAAGCATCTGACTTTGGCTCAGGTCATGGTCTCACGGTCTGTGGGTTTGAGCCCCACGTCATCGGGCTCTATGCTGACAGCTCAGAGCCTGGAGCCTGCTTCAGATTCTGTGTCTCCCTCTCTCTCTGTCCCTCCCCCAGTCATTCTCTGTCTCTCTCCATCTCTAGAATAAACATTAAAAAAGAAAGAAAGAAAGAAAACAAACTGTGTTTTTAAAAATGTTTTTATTTATTTTTGAGAGAGAGAGTGAGCGGAGGAGGGACAAAGAGAGGGAGACACAGAATCCAAAGACAGGCTCCAGGCTCTGAACTAGCTGTCAGCACAGAGCCTGACTGGGGGCTCAAACTCACTAACAGAACCGTGAGATCATGACCTGACCTGAAGCCGGATGCTCAACTAAGTGAGCCACCCAGGTGCCCCATAAACTGACTGTATAAAGATGTTTCTGGCAATCAGAGATTTTTCAGCTTGAGCTAAGTTTAACATGATATTAAGGGATTTTTTTATGTCTTTATAAAGGAAATAATGACATTGTGATTATGTAAGCACAAGCTTTTCATAAGTCAATAGAATAGAATGACAAGATGTCTGAAATTTGCTTTAAAATATTCCAGAAAAAAAAAGGTTAGGGAAAGATAACACATCTATACCTAAATTCCAATGGTCATTGAATTTGGCTGATAGGTACCTGGTATTCATTATACTTTTTCTTTGTGTGTTTGGAAATTTTTGTAATAAGCAGGAAAATACATAGAGAATTTGAAAGACATAGAACCACAGAAAAAAAAGGAAAGAATATTCAATACTATTTCCTAAGGAGAATTCGAATTAGCTTTTTAAAGCAATTTTGTTTTCAGTTGGCATTCCATGCATATTTTAATTTTAGTTATATTGCATATAATATGCTTATTTTTGCTTTTTGAATTAACACTATGTTATACTTTCATTTCCATAGTATTTTATATGGCATATAAACTGTATTAAAAATTTTAAGCTAGTTAATAATGTTTATATGTGCTCAAAGTAAAAATTCAAACAATCTTACAGACATTTCTAATGGAGAAACTGAAACTCTGTCATATGTTAATCACTGGTAATAGTCTTTTATCCATTATTCCTTTCCTTTATGTATATACTAAATATACTAAATTTAAAAAAAAACTTCATACTATCAACTTTTTCCTTTTGCTTATTTAGTCTTTATCATGTATCACCCTTCTAGAAGGGTTTTTTAAATGTCAGTAACATACATCTATCTCATTCATTTTAATGGCTTCATACTACATTTTTATTCATTATAATCACATTATATTTTGTCATTTATTATTTATCAGAGTTTCTTCATCACTTATAATAAAAATGCCAAATTTAATGTTTATTTAAATGAGCAGAGCTTTCTTTTTTTTTTTAATGTTTTATTTATTTTGATACAAAAAGAGACAGAGCATGAGAGGGGGAGGGGCAGAGAGAGAGAAGGAAACACAGAACTGGAAGACAGGCTCCAGGCTCCGAGCTAGCTGTCAGCACAGAGCCTGATGCGGGGCTTGAACCCACAAACATGAGATATGACCTGAGCCGAAGTCGGAGGCTTAACCGACTGAGCCACCCAGGCGCCCCAGCAGAGCTTTTATATAAGTTTCTCATATTATCACTAAATTTATTCCCCAGTACTTTATTTTTGGTATTATTTTGAATTCATTAACTTCTTTCACTACATTTGCTAACTGGTGTTTATACATTTTCTTACTTTTCTTCCTTCTGGGTCTCTTTTGCTAGTTTTTATTTATTTCCTTAACCTTTTGGTATTGGAATATTTCTGAGCTAACCTCTGGAACCTTTTTGCTATCCACGTGTACTCATTTGGTGATCTTCCAGTCTTTATAGTCCCCTGGTCATACAATCTATCCCCAGATGTGTCTCCCCAGTCCGTTCGTCTTTCCTGGACTTCACACTCATACATCCAACTGCATAACTAAATATCTCCACTTAGATGTCTAAGACATATTCCACACCTACTAAACTCCTAATCACCACTTGAATATCAATGTTTCCCTTGAGGCTTTCACCATTTTGTGTAATGGTAAGTAACTCCATTTTTTCCCCCAGTTACTTAAGCCAAACATCAAACACTTTGGAGTACTCTTTGGCTTTTCTCATTTTATTATACCTCATATACAACCTATCAAGTTAATATTGATTTGAGCCCAAATCCTACATAAGAGAGGCTATATTTATAATTTGGAAGGGAAAGTTTTCTTCTACCCAAACTTTAGTCTAGCTTTCAAGGCTCCTGGTCTTCCTTTGTTGGTATAGTCTCTTGAGGGTCCCAGTGTTATTCAAATACCTTAACGCCCACACTGAACAAAAGCTCATATTCCATGTTTTGGGAGGCCATTTCACTCTGGCACTACATTTAAGGAATCAGCAAATACTTCTGGTGTAGGATCACCTGTAAGTAGTCCCTTCTTCTCTTCCTTTTTTTCTCTTTGTGCCCCTGAGAAACTTCCTTTGCTTTTCAGGCGGTTCAATGATGCAATTTAGTTGGCATTTCTAGCTGATTTTCAGATTTTTTTTTTTCCTGCAGAGTATCTCTTTGACATATTGGGTAAAAAAGAATTCAATCTCTCTAAACTCTTAATACATATTACAGGGCATGTATGGGTTAATAGTGATTGCCTTGTAGTGGTGACTGCCATTCAAATTTAGCAAGTAGATTAGATAATACTGAAATAATTCATCTTTCCTTATAAGCTTTCTGTGAAGTAACTTGTTAAGAAAACTTGAACATATAGATGTGAGTTAGATCAGAATTCATGGAACTTCCCACAAAAATAAAGCTATTTATAGATTTGTTTTGTGTACATGAATATTGTTTTGTTAGGGAAAATGTTTTTATTTAGGTCTCATAGGCCTCATGAATAACAAAAACTGCAGCAGAGATAAAGGAAAGAAACAAAAAAAATCCAGCAAATGCTCAATTTAGGTCTCTCAAGCAATGGACACTAGATGGCAGCAAAACAACATTTGTCAATACCAGGGCCTGAAAGATCCCAATTTAAAGATAACGGCCTTATTACATCTTTTTATGCACCCATTTTAATTTACTGATGTTTACTCTACTAATTTGAATTTATAATAGTATATGAAATATTTGACACCTGTGCTGAAAAATATAGTTTCTCGATTAATAAATATAGTACAGAACGGTGCCCATCCCACCAAAAGTCTGTTTAGCAACACTTCCAAGAATCCGCTCTATCAGGACCACTCTCTAGATATCTCATCTTTTGTCTATGATGTAAGGTCCTGTGGTTGGACAGAAGGTACATATCAGACACTCATTCTTGTTCCTGTGTTGTAAGCCTCTTGTGCCTATTAATGCTTATATTTTCAGTGCATAGGTCAAATGATATGTATTAGATTGAGAACTAACTTCACCTTTCTTAAAAAGTGTAAAAATAGAGGATTCCCAAGTTCTGTGATGAGTAGTTACCAGGCTTCCTTCTCTAGGGACTCAGGTTAGATACTTCTACCATGAGTGAGAAGGATTTTACGTGTTTTCACATTTAACGTTATCTTTGTATAATTAGCATGTCAAATTAAAAAAATACACAACTCGTGCATATAATTTAGCTTCATGAGCCTATTCTTCTCTCCATACCTGAGATAATTTATAATTTTATGCCTTCTAAAACATTTAGAATAAATTATTATTAAAGAGAGACATTAATAATACAGAAAGAAGGGGAAAATGACAAGGAAGTGTCACCACTTCCTCCTCGAAGTGCCGGTCCTAAGAGTATGGCAGTTCCCCTTGTCCACGGTTTTGCTATCCAGGGTTTCATTTACCTGCCAGCACCCAGGCTTTGGAAGCAGATGATCCTCCTTATGACGAATCAGCAGGTCAATAGTGGCCTAACTCTACATCACAATGCTTGTGTCATTCACCTCAAGTCATCTGTGCCCATAAGCATTTTATCATCTCACATTATCACAAAGGTGAGTACAGTACAATAGATATTTGGAGACACCACATTCACATAACTTTTATTACAGTATAATTGTTCTATTTTATTATTCACTACTGTTGTTAATCTCTTAGTCTGCCTAAGTTATAACCTAACTTTTTCATAGGTGTGTATGTATAGGAAAAAACAGTATATATTGGTTTTGGTACTATCTGCACTTTCAGGCACTCCCTGGTGGGGGAGGGGTGTCTTGGTACATATTCTCCATGGATAAAGGAGGACTACTAAATCCCCTTAAACAGGAGTGTTTGGGTAGCTCAGTCAGTTGAGCATCTGGCTTCGGCTCAGTTCATGATCTCACAGTTCGTGAGTTCCAGATGCACATCAGGGTCTGTGCTGACAGCCTGGAGCCTGCTTCAGATTTTGTGTCTCCCTGTCTCTCTGCCCTTCCCCCACTTGCACTCTCTCAAAAATAAACATTAAAAAAAATTTTTTTTAATCTCTTTAAACAGTTTCTGGGTTTTTTTTCTTCTTGTGTTTACCTCCTTATCTCTTAACACTATTGCTTTATTAATCAGTTTTAAGTATTGCCTTACTGTACTGCTGAAGGAGATGAATGAATTCATTTGTATCACCTTCTATATTCCTTCCCCAACTCTTCTCAATAAAGTCATGTGAAGCAGCAGCAGACTACAGTAAAGAAGAGCACACTGTTGAGTCCCATGTCTGCCCCTTACAAGCTGTGTGACCTTAGGCAAGTGATATAGTCCCTCTGATTCCTCTTCCTCATCGGTTAAATGGGGATAATAATAGTCCTGCCTCAGAGGATTATAATGAGGATAAATGAGTCAAAGTACATTTAAAGCACAAAGCAAGTGTTAATATCACTATATTTAATTTCTCTCCTGGTTATCTTTGTAAGTTTAAGTAATATACTTACCCCTTAATTTTTGGTCAACTACACATCATATCTCTTGGCACTCCACTTTTCAAGATGAAGGTATCAGCTGTTGGGAGCCGGTGAGCTTATGGCTGCCTCAGGCAAGGATATTCGCTCTCCAGGGAGCAACCAAAAAACAAGATTTACATCTGGAGGCTGGAGAGTGCCATTTCCTGGCCCAAGATTTTGGCGACGGTCATGCTGGGCCAGAGGTAGAATGGCCACGGTGCACAAAAGATCAAACCACCTTCGGGGATGCAGCATCAAGCTTTCCCTCCCCAGCATTTGCAGACGCTAGTCTGCGCGCTTCCCTTTGATGCTGTGTCCGGAGTTTGGAGTTTCGTTTCTGGTTTTTTCCCCTTTCTCTAATATTCATTTAATTCTGTTACCTGGCAACCGACCTGGGGCAGTTCCCCGCCCCAAAACCATATATAAGATAGAGTGTTTTCTGGAAGGAAGAAGGAGAGGAAGAAGAATAAAAGAGAGGCTTGATCGGATTCCGTGTGCTGTCTTCACTCTCTGCGCCCCCTTTCCTGCCCTTTCTCTCCCTCCCTCAGGAAAAGAACCCAGGAGGATTCTCTGCCCAGCCGGTCTGGGCGGATGAGACAGGTACCCCTGAATGCCAGGATGAGCATGCCGGGACCTGGCTTCGGCTAAGACAATCAGCAACCTTACGTTTCATTTACTCCCCTCCTTCTCCCTTTCCACACCTCCATCTCACCTCCAAATATTTCCCGTCTTTTAATGAGTTTTATTCCTGAAAATTTTTCTCAATTTGATCTTCTTGTCATCTACTGAAAATTTTACTTTAGCAATCTGTGAGTTTTACCTAATCTCTAGTTTTATAGGACTTTAAAGATTCAAAATCAAAAATCCCCTGACTATCCGGTCAGGTGACAAAAATTATGACAGGAATAATTTGAATAGAGAAAATAACTAAGTACAGTACTTAGTACTATAAACTAAGTACATTCTGTCCATTGAGAAAAGGAAGCAAAACTGAAAAACATAGGCCTGTTGGGAGTCTCAGAATTGCAATTCCCAGAGCACGGATTTTCAAGCAACTAGAGTGTCCAGCTCATATGGGGGAAGTAAGGTGTTTTTATGAGAAGGAAGGAAGGGATAATTACATGATTTTGATAAAGAGGAGGGAAAAAATCCAGTCTGCTAATTTGGTGCTGACCAGTTGAGCTGCTTTTGATTACTATCTAATTGATTATTTTATTGGTGTTATCAAACAAAACCATTCCTGGTACATATTAATTAACTTTTCTGTCCTCATAAAGTTCATAGCAATAGTTTTATGGCTCAAATACCAGTTGTTCTGTTGGACTTATAAGCAACAGCTTGTATAACAATAACCACTTAAGGCTCAGTTCAAAATTTCATTAGTTAGAAAGCAAAGTGCTACTTAAAAGTGGAGCCTCTCATGGCCAGAATCTATATATGATTCCATAGTTGTGAACTAAGTGAAAGATGCATTTACCAAAAGGGGTGAAAGAGAACTCTAAGGTATATAGAGGTGGTAAATGCAGAAAACAGCTACTACTCTCAAGGTTGAGGGAAAAGGAAATAAGGAAGGAACATGGAATCTCTGAAGAGGTGGCCCTGACGGTGAGATTCAGACACTGACATGCGGGCGTGTTTGCCACTGGAGCACCCAACCCTTCTGGTGAGGTTAGCAAAGGCAGGACCTCTGCTGGACCCTGAAGAAAAAAGAACGGGAGACCAATTCTTCCTCTACCTACCTCGTGGTGGCTTCTCAGTGCCCTCTGGATATCCTGCTTGTTGGGATGATGAAGTAGTATGAGAGACAATTATAACTTACAGTCACTTTCTTTTTTTGTTTGTTAGTATTTATTTATTTTTGAAGGAGAGAGAGAGGGGAGGAAGGAGGGAGGAAGGGGCAGAGAGAGAGGGAGACACAGAATCTGCAACAGGCTTCAGGCTCTGAGCTGTCAGCACAGAGCTCGGATACAGGGCTTGAACTCACGAACTGTGAAATCATGACCAGAGCCAGAGACGCCCCAATTTATACCCAACTGAACTACCCAGGCACCCCAGTTTATACTCACTTTCAATTACTTCCCTCATTTAACTCCACATTCCATCCCTTGCTTCCAGTTGGTGTTTTCTGAGATTCTCTTTATTTTTGCAAAGCCAGTTTCTCCAGTGTCTTTGGAAACCACTTGCATTAATTTCCTATAGCTATTATAACAAATTTACACTCACTTGGTAGCTTAAAACAGCAGGGATTTATTTCACAGTTCTGGAAGCCAGAACTCCAAAACCAAAGCATTGGCAGGGCCAAATTCCCTCCAGGGGCTCTGGGGAGAATCTGTTCTTAGGATGTCCAGCTTCTGGTGGCTGTTGGCACTCTTTGGCTTGTAACCACATCATTCCAGTCTCTACTTCCATCTTCACAGGGCTTTCTCTTCTGCTTGTAAAATCTCCCTCTTACAAAGACTTTTGTCATTGGATTTAGGACTTATCCAGGAAATCAAGAATCTCCTTATCACAAGATCCTTAACTACATGCAAAGACCCCTTTTTCAAATACATTAACATTTACAGGTTCTGGGGATCAGGACATGAACATTTATTTTCGGAGACCACCATTCAACTCAATATCCTACTTTCCTAATTGCTACTCTCTTTAAGAAATTGATGGCATTTCAAAAAAAATTTAAGAAAAAAGGGGTGCCTGGGTGGCTCAGTTGGTTAAGCATCTGACTTCAGCTCAGGTCATGATTTTACAGTTTGCGGGTTCAAGCCCTGCATCTGGCTCTATGCTGACAGCTTGGAATCTTAAGCCTGCTTAAGATTCGGTGTCTACCTCTCTCTGACCCTTCCCCACTCATGTTCTGTGTGCCTCTTTCTCAAAATTAGAAAAAAATTTTAAAAAGAAATTGGTGGCATTTCTTCTCTGCTGATGGTCTACTTTCTGTTCTTTATTGAGTTTGTGTATATACTCATATGTATTATATATCTGTGGGGTGTGGAGTTTCTTTATAACTATCTTCTTGGTTATTGAAAAGAGGATGCAATAGATTTGTGTGGCCAGTTCACATCTTGACTTTGGATATATAAGTTATTTCAGGTGAAGTTTTACTAGGTAGTCTCTGAATAAAGCAAATTAAGCTAAATCTGGGAACTTACAGACCAAATAAACCAAGTTATTAAAAAAAAGCCTCGGTGGCTCAGTCAGTTAAGCATCCAACTTTGGCTCAGGTCGTGATCTCATGGTTCGTGGGTTCGAGCCCTATGCCGGGCTCTGTGCTGACAGCTAGCTCAGAGCCTGGAAGCTTGTCTTCAGATTCTGTGTCTCCCTCTCTCTCTGACCCTCCCCTGCTCATGCTCCCTCTCTCTGTCTCTCAAAAATAAATACAAAACATAAAAAAAATTTTAAAGTTCAATTGATAGTTTAAGTTTCTCTCTCTTTGTCTCCCTCTTTTTCTCTGCTTCTTAATCTTTTCAACTTCTTGCATCATGACTTCCCAAATATTTAAACACTTTATATTTCCAATTAGTCTAAAGCAGTTTATCTAACACTTTGTATTTAAAATAGAAACCAAATAATAGAAAGGAAATGTTATTACTTGATGCAAAGCTATTAAGATATTTATCTTTTTTTAATCTTTTCAAGTATTTTCAGTTCTTTCTAATGATTATGACTGCAATATTCTGACTAGTGATGGCAGCACGTGTCATATATGCTGGCCACTTCTCCAATCTTGCTGTTGGCCAGGATCACTAATGGCTATATCATTCCTTTTCAATAAACCTGGACACAGATTCAGAATTGCTTTCAACACATCCAAACACTTATTACTAATTTATTGGCTCTGGCATGTAAGTTGTAAATTGTTTGCCATCTCTCTACCTTAAAGTCTTATCACTTCAGGGCACCTGAGTGGCTCAGTTGGTTAAGCATCTGACTCTTGATTTTGGCTCAGGTCCTGATCTCATGGTTCATAAGTTTGAGCCCTGCATCTGGCTCCATGATGATAGTGCAGAACCTGCTTGGGACTCTCTCTCCTTCTCCCTTTACCCCTGTCTTGGTAAATCTATTTTCTCAAAATAAATTTTGAAAAATTTCACTACTTCAACATATTGTATCACTGTAGACTTCCAATGGAATCATTTTGATATATCTTCTGCTCTAACCAATCAATAAAAGATTGGGAATCAAAAGGCTTGAGTTCTAGTTCTATATTAATTACTTTTGTAATATTAGATAAATTATTTATCTTTCTAGATCTGTTTTCTCACTTGAGCAATAAAGCAATTAGACTATGATAATTTCTAAGATACTCCATAGCTCTGATATATTTTAATATCAAGTATGCAACTAGGGATTTTTTACTTAAATGGTCTATCATTACCTGAAACCCAACATTTAAAAATTTTTAATTCAATGCCTTAAAAACATCTTGGCCTTTTAGATTCTGTTATTCCTGGTAATTTACACTCTAATCTCAAAATATTTTATTTAACTTTTGGTTCTTCACTTTCCTTTGCCTTTTATATTTTAGCCATCACCATGTCTTGTAAATTCTTCCTTAGAAAAATCTTTGCATTATCCATTACTTTGTACAACAGCTGTCACTAGTCTGAGGCAGACCAAGAATCTTTGTTCCCAATAAACTTGACCTCTTTAGCTTTCAGTTCACTTTATATAGCCTCATAAATTCAATATCCTTATTTATTTTCACAAAGCAATCTCCTACTCAAAATCTTTGGTGATTTTCCTTTGTCAGTATGATAAAATCAGAACTTCTTAGTCTGTAATTCAAACCCTTCCAATAGTCTGCCTATGATTTAATCTTGCTAACCTGAAACAAGATTCCCCCAAATTGTCTGTTCCATGCATGATCTGTTATCATTCAGGACCAATTTTCGCAGTACAAATGTTCAAGAAAGAGAATTCGATTGGTTCAGCACAGCCTCTAGGTCTGTTGTCCACCCTGAGTTTAAACTGTGGTAACTGGGAATATTACAGACTATTAGTGAAGAATGAACCTTCTCTTAAAAGAAAATAGGACAGTATCTCTGGTGAACGCTTAGAGTTAAAGATGCAACTTCCAAACCTGAAACTATAAGAAATCCAAAGTTTAAATAAATCATTTAAATCAAAAACAGATCATTTGGTCTTCTTGAGTCTTTTTTCCTTTTCAAGCTTCTATCTGAGAATAGTCTGTTGGTCAGAAGATTTGGAGTAATGCTAGAAGTTATATGCTTAGGCTCTAGAACGAGACAAACATGAGTTTGAAATGCATTTCCTATATTAGTTATCTAACCTTAATCTAAATATATTATAGTTTACTCATCTGTAAAGTGAGATAATAATTCCTAAGATTTGTGAGTACCTGTCATATTTCAGGCACTGGAGTATTTTTCATATAGTAACTAATTAATCTTTGGAGTTCCATTAAGTAGGTCCTAGCTTACAGATAAGGAAACTAAGGTTCAGGAAAGCTGCGCACTTTGTCCATGATGGCTACTAAATGGATGTAAACACAGAGTTTGAACTCAGAAAACTGTATTCCAGAATCTGGATTTTTAGTCATTGCACAATGCCAGTGCCTGACAAACAGAGCTTTATAACTCTTAACCTTTAGTACATCAATTGCTATTTATTTTATGTACTGAAGATCCATTCCGTTCTTTACACATCTACTCCCATTACTCCTACGTGGATGACACAGAAGCCCTTTAGGGCAGAGTATCTCACCTTTCTTCAATCCATCTTCCTCACAGTTTTCGAAAGCTCTTTAGCATTTTGCTTCCCTGATCGGAATTTTTCAATGGCTTGCCTCAAATACTTGATATATATGGCCATATACACCAGCCCCATCATTACTCTCCCATCCCCTGACCAGGAACACTATATGTAGTTCCTGGAAGATGTCAGTTTCTCCCATATTTAAAGGAGAAACATTCCATTTTATTCATAATTTTGCATATTATTTTCTCTGGCTGAAACACTATCACCCACCTTGTCCGCATGTCAAAGTCCAATTTCCCTACAAATGTTACCTCTCCTTTGACATGGTCCCCAATTCCCCAGTGTAGATTAGATATTCATGCTCTAATGCCTTTGAAATACATTACATTTATATGTACAATGAACATTGGTATTTCTATACCCCTCCTGTATGACAGCTACTGTCTTAGTCTGTTCAGGTTGCTATACAAAAATACCAGAGACTGAGTGATTTATAAACAACATAAATTCATTTCTCATAAGTCTGGAGGCTGGGAAGTCCAAGATTAAGGAATTGGCAGATTTGGTGTCTGGTGAAAGCCTGCTTCCTGTTGTAGACTGCCATCTCTTTGTGTCTACACATGGAAGATAGGGCAAGAGAGCTCTCTGGAACCTCTTTTATAAGGGCACTAACCCCATTCACAAGGGCTGCATCCTTATGAGCTAGCCATCTCCCAAAAGGCCCACCTCCAAATACCATCACATCTGATGTTAAGATATAACACAAGCATTTTGGGGAACACAGGCTTTCTAGTCTATAGAAAGCACCTTGAGAGCAACAATGATGGCTGTCCACCATTTTATTTCCAGTGTCTATCATACTGCTCTGCACACAGTAGACACGAACTATATTTTGACTGAATTTCATTCTCTTCACATTGCTCAGAAAATGTCAAAGCCATAAAAACTCAAGGCTCCTTTCCCACTAGATTATTTTAACCTATACTTCTCAGAAAGTAAAGAAATTAAATTTCTTGGAAATTCTTTTTGGGAAGAAGCCAACACAAAGAAACTACAAAAAAGAGCAGAAAAGAGAAACAGTTAAGTGCAGCTCCTGGGAGCCCAGTCATTTTTTCCCTCAAGGTAACAGGTTTCTGTCCAGTCTGTCCGGCCACCCTTATACACCGAAATGGAGGTGGATTAAATACATGAAGCACTCTTGCTCTAACACAGAAAACTTGCAGACGTCATCAAGTAGTTCCATCTGAACTTTAACAGGACGTTGGTAGGCTGGAAACAAACAAAACCAAACGAAACTGCAGTTTCTTTTCCCCAAATGAAATCCAGGCGAAAGGTCCTGTGTGATTCCAGGGTAGAAATCAAATGATTTGAAATGTCAAAGCCCTCCCCACCCCCATTTGGTAAATAAAGAAAGTACACTTCGAAATATTCTAATTCCACATGTGAACCACAAAAGACTGTCTTGCCCACAGTACCCTGCCCACGGGTCCCCTGAGCGTGGCGGGGCTGCCCCGCGAGGTCCCGGCAGGTCAGCGGCACCAAGCGTGGTGCCCACTCGGAAGGACCCAGCCCCGCGCGCCTTCTCTCAGCGCTCACGCTGCCGGAAGTAGGTTTCCTTCCGCGTGGCTTTGCGGAGGGAGGTGTGACCTGTGTCTTTAACTCCAGGCCGCCTGCGCTTTTGTTTCCAGCGCTAAGGCGAAGTTCAACCGCAGGGCTCTCTACCTGCCGGGAGAATGTGGGGGAGCGTGTGTGGGAGGCAGCGGCTCCTTCTGCCACCACAGAGTTGACGTTAAAGAAAAGCTCTCCCAGTGGCTGGATTTGGACACCGTCTTCCAGCATGGCGTCCGGCCGCGTTCCCGCGCTCGCCGGGAAGACAAAACTCTCGCCGCCTGTGGTCTGGACACGCTTCTGCGGCGCCACTGGGACTGGTACCGCGCTGGGTGTGCAGGGACGCGGACGCCCACGCGTGTGTTGCCAGCCGCTGCAGACCACTCGCCACTGCCTCGGACACGGCCGTGCCCCGCGGCGCGGATGGGCACCACGTGAGTCCTGTTTTGCTTTACACTCTGTGTTGGTAGCTGGTGCCGACCTGGAGGTGCCTCATGTGCTCTGGTGACCGTCTGCGCCGGGGCGACCTGTCCCATCTGCATGATCCCGCTAGCGGCGCCTCGTGTGACACGGCTAACCGCAGGAACAGGTCCTCCTTTCACTTCTTCTCTAGGGTCTTCACGCAAGGCTTGAGGCTCTGAGTTAGGAGGGGCCGCACGGCCGCCTGAGTGACCGCGCGACCCGCCTGGCGACAGCGTATGCGTTCGCTGGGGCCAGGCGGCCACCTGGTGACGGGCACCACAGGGATCTGGTGGGAACAGTCTGCGTGGCAGGCTGCTGGGAAGTGGAGGTGGTCACGGGGGCTGTGACGGTGGAGGTGACGGGGCCTGCTGCTGCAGTTGCAGGGCCATTAAGACGCGTGGACCAGACAGAGGTGAGGCATGTGCGCTCTGGGCTGCCAGGGCCTCGTGGACGAAGGCCTTTAGTGGCTGTGAGGCGACAGGCTTGGGTTCCAGACCCATGAATCTTCCCCTTGAACTGACTGGCTCCCCGGGGGTTGGGGTGGGGGTGGGAGTTGGGGTCCTGGGTACCACTGATGTGAGCAGACGGGCTCCAGCGGGCTTGGGAGAGGCGGGGGCACTTCTGAGAGTGGTCCCAGAGGGGTTCTGAAGCAAGGTGCCTCCGGCTCCGTCCTTTCCTGAAAACCGACTCAACTAACTTGCTTTCAGAGGCGGGATCTATCCTCCAAAATGAGCCTTTGCCTGGTTCTTCCTGGGAACCGGGTACTGTGAGGCAATAACAATTCAGAGAGACATTGTGGCCACTTGAATTCTGCTTGCCCTTGTAGTATGGATAATTTTTAGTGCCGTGCATATAAATACCATTTAGGGTGAGTGGTTTATCAGGAAACATAATTGCTTATATGATCAATTGTGTGCAGGAATAAGGTGACTTTGCATCATGCTTTAGGCTGTCTATATCAGAAGCTTCTTCATTTACTGGCTATGAGTTGTGGGCCATAAAATTGAAGTCCGATGGTATTCCTCGGTGGGTTTTGTACTCCCCAGGGCCTGGATGGGCCAGTTTGCAGCACTGGTGGTTCCCGAAGTCAGAGGCGAGGGGGCTGATGAGATGGGTCACCATGTCTGGAACTTTGACAGTCAGGGGCGAGGTGTGGGCCTGCTCAGGTTTCACTGGGGACTCGGCACCTCCCATTTCTTCCTCTTCTTGCTGGACAGGCAGTCCATGAATGCGCTTCTGGCAGACACAGTGCAGGTGGAAGTCACCACAGGCTTGGGGCCTGAGCTATGAGGACAGCTCTGGGCAGCTCTGCCCTGCCACTGCTGCCTGAGGGCTTAAAGCTCTGGAGAGAGTGCTGCAGGGTGACCAAAGCTCACGTCCTTTGAGTCCTGGGACGAGTTGGGTCCCATGGACACTGAGCACTTTGTTAGGTACTGGAAGTCTAGGCCTTACATGTGCGCCATGGCCCAGTCTCACCATGGAACTGAGGGCTGTACCAGGCCTCCGGCCCTGTCCTGGTTCCTTCAATATTCTATCCAATGCCTTATTGTTTGGTTCTATAAATGATCTCATATCTTTGTAAGAAACCATTTTTTGTGTTGGTTTACATACTAAGGCCCCAACTGACAAATTCAAATTCTTTGTTGCAAAGCTCTTCCCAGCAATTGGTGAAGCATTGGGATATCAACATTAACTATGCCCCAACACCAACAACAATGCTAACCTTTATTGGGTTTTTAATAATTCTCCAATCTTCCCATAACCGGAAACTGATGTAACTAACAGATCCTATGATTTTCTACAATGTGTTGATTTTCCGTGTGGTCGGTTCTTGTCATGAGGTTAGTACTATCTATATTTGCTTATTTTTGTGTGGAGTTCCATGTCAATCCATATTTGTGTTACCTACTTCCATTATCTGACCAAACTTTTTCTTTTATGGTTTTCTAGGTATAATTTACATATCATAAGATTCACCTATTCCCAGTGTACAGTTTAATGATTTTTAGCAGATTTATACATTGGTTAACCTTCCTCATGATCTAATTTTGAATGCCCAATCTTAATGTGTGTATTTTCCATGGCTCACTAATGGGTCCTAAAAGCATGTGCTGCACAAACTTTAGCAACACCAGATGTGGAGCACCTAGTAGTCAATCCTGGAGATCTGCTGCTGTCCTTAAACTTAAAGTAAGGGGAATGTGGTAATTTCAGGGACGATTACTGTGACTGAAGGGACGATGCCAAGGGTCAAATAGAAAAGACTAGAAACCCAAAATGGGATCCACATAATAGGATTCAGCAAGATAAACAAAGCAACTAGAAGCAGGGCACAAGGAAGACATGCCCTAAGGTTCAACCATATGCTGTGGGCAGATCTCACTGCTTTGAATGGATGTGACACACTTCTGCTTGATAATGCCACTTGGTGCCTGATACCCACCCCAGATGTTTCAACTTCACTTAATATGAATTTTTAACATGTGTAATGAAAATATTAACATATATAAGATTAGCCTTGGGACTAGGGTTGGAAAATTTTATTCTTCCTCTTGTACTCTTCATCTTAGAGTGAACCTATCTGAGAGAAAAGTGAGTAGTATGTGACTAATGTAATGATGATTATACTTTATTCTAGCTCATGTGATACCATTTTTAAAAGTAGTGTCCTCCTGCTGTATCTCAAGCTTATTGATGAATGACACTATATAGGCATATCAAAAAATTAAGTTGGCAGGTTTTCGAGACTGATTCTAGAAGGCTGATGTTAATCATAAGAAGATCTAATATAGAAACAGAGCAAATGGAGTGAACTTGGAAGGGAACAGAACTTTTAAGTTTTTCTCTCCCCCTTTGTTTTTACTATCTGTGATCATGTCTTCAAGGTGGCACAACACGGAGTGGCCAGTGTGACCTTCCTGTTGCTCTTGTATATTTCAGCTTATCATTCTTGTGAACATAATTAAGTTTTGTAAATATCTTAGTTTGGGGTTTAGCTACAGCTACCCCTGAGAAAGAATATAGATTGAGCAAGGTATAAGATACATGTTTCCTCCTTTGGTAATATTTAGTTGACTTGTTATTTCTTGAGAGTAATTACAATTTGGTGCTAAGGACGATTTTTTGAAACATCAAAGAAAAACAAGAGCCCTGAAAAATAGAGCAATCAGAAGTGTTTCTTTATTTTATCTTTATTAAATGGGTTACCATGGAAATGAAAGGGGTTAGAAAAGAGAAAACCAGAGAAGATATGGTACAATTGGGGATTATAATGACTTTGTGAAGGTTTCTCTTTTAGATATAGGTTCAGTTTGGACAACTGACTAACACTATATGGTGGATACTAAATGGCCAGTAAAATTCCCAAGATTTCCAAAGCAAATGGTGTTTGTATCTCACCAAAGACCCACATCCAAAATGTTACCCAAGACTTGCTCATACTACTCTGAAACTATCTCCATGATTCATTGATTTTTACAATTTCTCTCTTTCTGTTGCTTTTTTTCAAGTCCCTACTATTTCTTGCCTGGAGTCTGTGATGCTCTCTTTACTAAACTCTCCACCTCAGTTGTGCCTCTAAATCTATTCTGTGCATGATTGTCAACAGCTCTGCTCCTGGCCACCATGCTTGAAGTTTTAAGTTTTCCATGTATTTTAGAGTAAAGTTGACATATTAGGAAGACTTTTTACGTATTCTTCCTTTCCTTCCCTATATTCCTTTTGTCAACTGAGTGTAAGCATTTCATTTATTCACTCATCTACTTAGCAAATACTGGTTGAGAAATCATCATTTGCTGGGCACTGATCTGGGTGCTGGGAATATAGTAGTAATACTTTCAATTTTTAGAATGATTCCTGTTTGCTCTTATATGTAGTTCTACGCATATGTTCCTCTCTTCCAGGAACTCCCTTCCACCTTGCAAGCCTATCTTGTGCCAAGTGCACTTTTGACTTATTTTTGATAAGACTCTCCTATTCTGTAGGCTGAAAGAAGTGACATGATGGGTCATCTCATAATACCTTAACCCCTCATACATTTATCACACTACATCATTCCACTTCTCTTTATAGTCCACTAGGGTATAAGCTCCTTAAGGCAATATAGCTTATTCCTTTTTGTATCTCCAAGAGTGTGCCTTGCATTCTGTAGGTGTTGTTTATGGGAGATCCTTTGAAAAATCTCCAAATGGGTTCTGAAATCCTAGGCACTGTCTAGTAATGATGTTTCCTTCTAATGGGAACAGATGAATCTAATATATTTTGATCATTGTTTTTAAAGCAATTTATGCAAAAGTGGCCATGCCATTTTATGAAAGATATCAGCACAAAGGAAGAAAAGAATAACATTTCCAAATCCTTTGCTTAAAGCCTTTCCTTAGAAATCTTCTTGTGTGCTTTTTTTAGAAAACTACTTATTTATTTTTTTAAAAAAATGTATCTATCTCCATAGCTATATTAGGAAAAAATTTGATCTTAAATTTGAACTTTTATATACCAATTAAGACAGAATTTATAGAGGTTGTAATGTATTTCACCACTGATACAATTCCTGCTCTGGAGAAGACATCAGAACATAGTCTCTACTAGTAGAGTACATCTGAATATCCCATCAACTGTGTCCCAGTCCTTTCTGTGGTCTACTCCTGAGTAGGCTGGATATTCCAGAAAACAGACCCTGAGATTTGTATATGAGGAGTCTATTGGGGAGGGCTCTTAGCATCTATATCTGGGGGTGGGGTGGGAAGAGGTGAGTGAAGAAACTTGGGCTTTGAACTCTTATTATCTTACAGATCTTAATCACTTAGTGTGAAAATCTGATTTTGAGGTTTAGAACCATTAGGAAAATTCAGACTTCCCATCTCCATAGAAATGGAGAACTCTCCTAGGGCAGGATAGTTATAGCAGACCCTGGTGTTTGCTTTCATGTTTATTTCCCCCTTCTTTCTTGCCTTTAAAACTTATCCAGTTGTTTACCTGCTGTGTAGCCATTGGCTTGGGAAAAGTGACTCGGAAACCTTGCCTCAAGAAGGTAAATATGACTATTCTTAGCCAATCATTGTAATTTTATTCTGTTCTCCAGAGACTGCGTTAAGAAGAGGCATGTGATCTTTCTGGACAATTTTCATTTTATCTTTTGATGAGAGGAAGTCTGCTGGGGTTACTTTTCAGAAAGCCTTGTTTTAAAAAAAAAAGTTAGAAAAAACAGTAACATTATTCTGACTCTGGTTGTAGCTGGATGAGGAAGTGGTCTACAGCTGCTGCAGCCACATGGGCCGTGAGAGGAACCAGTATAAACTGGTAAGCAGAGTGCTAAGATGACAGAATGAGAAGGTGGCAAGAATCATGTCCTTAATACTCTATGCTACTGAATTAACCAACCCTGAAAATCCATGTACTGGGATTGTACAAGAGAAACAGAATCAATAGGATATATATGAAATTATACATGTAATGCATATATATTCTGTTGATTTTTTATAAGGAATTAGCTCATGTGATCATGGAGGCTGACAAGTTCCAAAATTTGTTGTCAGTTAGCTGGAAATTTAGGAGACCTAATGGCATAGTTCCAGTTCCAGTTTGAGTCCAAAGACCCAGGAACCAGAAGAGGTAATGGTGTAGTTCTAGTCTGAAGGATGACAAGCTCAAGACCCAGAAGAGCTGATGTTTGCATTTGAATTTGATGGAAGGAGAAAAACTGATGTCCCAGCTCAATGGCAGTCTGGCAGGAGGAATTTGTCTTCTTCAACTGAGCCTTTTAGTTCTATTTAGGCCTTCAAAGGGTTGAATGAGACCCACCCACATTAAAGTGTCTACTAACGACACATAAAGAGTCTACTTTACTCAGACTCTCTATTTAAATGTTAAACTCATCCAAAAACATCTTCATAGAAACATCCAGAATAATTTTTTATCAAATATCAGGGCACCCTGTGGCTCAGTCAAGTTGACACTTAAAATTAACCATTACAAGTTCATCCCTTATGAACTTGTCACCCATATGGATTCTTTAAGCCATACTTACTCTCAAAATGAAGACAATAACAAGGTCATAATTTTATCTAGGACCATACCACTATCTTGCATACAACTGAAAATGCCCCTTCTCTAGAAGAGGAGGTAAAGTCCTTGAGTGAGGCTTACTTCTTGATATCCTGTAACTTAAATATTATGATGTAAAATTAGCAATATTTAAGTATTATGATACAAAGTCACTACATTTTATGTTACATAATGGGAATAAGAAAGGAAATAAAACAGAGATATACATACACAAATACACAAATAAGCATATTTATAAAAAAATAAGAAGAAAAAACTCATGACAAATAAGTGCTTATTTCTGTAACTGGTTACATGGTCATAGCTAGTAGTTATCACTATCTTCTTCTACAACCCTTTCTGTATTCCCTTTGCCTTCATCAAGCACCTTAGCTGGTCATGGTTGATTACCTGATGAGGTGACCAAAACCTTTATTCTTAAAGGGTCTGGGCTATTAGTTGTTCTGCCTGGATTGGGATTATTTTTAGTCTTCTATTGACCTTAATCACAAAATATGGGGACACTAAGGGATCTATGTCAGACATACTCTTCCAGCCCTGCATTGTAGAGTAGCAGTCCAATTTCCCATTAGCAGCCAGAATCAGTCACCCAAGATAGCACAGTAACTCCCTTCTTTGCATGTTGATTCACAGACACAATGAGTCCAAAGTGGCCAGGTTGCAGTCTTAACTTCTAGTTCAGTGGAATCATTGTTTTGTCTTCTGGTGATAGCATTCCTTCCTTCAGAACTAAAATCTCTAAGGCAGCAGACAGAGAGTTGCAAGAACAGCAAAAAGTTTGCTAGTGAGTCATTAAGAGTAATAGTGAGTGCTGCTACTCCTGTTTTCATCCTTTGATTCCTGGACCCATGAATTCCAGTTATGGCAGACATATTTTCATATATTGAACATTGATTCAGAGCATACACAGTCATCTGGAAAACCTTGTTCTAGTCCTGCATGGTACTGGCATCTAGCTTGTGCAATAGCTGAGTCCTCAAAAGACCATTCCACTGTTCTATTAAGTCAGTTGTTCAGGATAGGGGGAACCACAGTAAGAACAGGGAATTCTATGAGTCCAGGCTCATGGCCACAGCTCATTTGCTATGAAGTGAGTTCCTTGATCAGAAGCAATGTTGTATGGAATACATGACATTGCATAAGATATTCTATAAGTCTATATAGTAGTTTTGGCAGAAGCATTGAATTGAAGGAAGGCAAATCAAATCCATAGTGTCTACTCCAGTAAAAATAAAACTATGCCCCTTCTATAATGGAAGGGATCCAATGAAATCAACCTGATGCCAGACAGATGGATGATTACTTTAGGGAATAGTGTGATGTTGGGGAGTCAGTGTTGGTCTCTGCTGCTGGCAGGTTGGGCACTCAGTAATGATCATAGGCAGGTCAGCCTTGGTAAATGAAAATCCATGTTGCTGAGCCTATGCATAATCTCCATCCCTGTTAGCTATAACCACTTTGTTCATGAGTCCATTGGGTGATAACAGAGGTTGCCTGGGAAAAGAGGCTGACAGGATCTATAGAATAGGTCATTATCTACTTTACTGTTAAAATCTTCCTCTGCTGAGGTTACTCTTAGGTGAGCATTCACATGGAGCACTCACAAATACCTTCATTGTTTTGCCCATTCACAGAGATATAGTCATGGATTTGTTCTCCAAATTTCTTTGTCACCCATTTTCCAGTCATGTTTCTTTCATGACCCTGACCATCCAATCCATCCATTGGAGATAGCCCATGGTTTGATATATAATTTCCCACCTGACTTCTTCCAAAGTGAACAATGAGGTACACTGCCTGAAGTTCTGTTTATTAGGAGGATTTCCCTTTACCACAGTCCTTTCAGGGATGTCCCAGAAGAGGCTATAGTGTTGTCCCTATCCACTTTTGGGTGGTGCCTGCATATTTCGCAGAATCATCTGTACACAAGGCCTGAGTCTTCTCTTCCTCTGTCAAATGATCATAGAAAATTCCTCATGAGGCCATAGGTGCAACCTGGGAGGGAGACGGCAAGGTGGCAGGAGTAAGAACTGTAGCATCTGAGCTACTTTTTCATGTAACTTGTTTATGCTTCAGGGCCTGCTTGGACACAATCATATATATACCAGTTCCATTTGATGATTGAGTCCTGCTGTGTGTACCCAACTCTGGGGCTTGGTGGGTAAGATAGCACCCAGCCCATGAGAGGCAGTGGGGCTGCTTCCTAACTTGGGGGCCCCATGATTAAGCAGTCAGTTTCTAATAAGTCCCAGTATAAGTCTCAAAAAGGAGAGCGGTTATCTGTGGAAGATGGCAGGGCTTTTTCCCAAAATCTGAGAGCCTACACTGTGATTTACCTACAGGGGTCTGCCAAAAGCTCTAAACAGGATTTCTATCTGCCGGTGATGTTTCAAGCATCATTGGATCTGCCTGCCAGATCATATGGCCCAAGTAGCAGAGCAGGTTGCATGGACATGTTGCAGAGCCTCTTTAAATTCTGGGCCCACTCAAAACTAGCAGCTTTTCAGGTTACTTGGTAAATGGTCTAGAGTAGCACACCCAAATGAAGGATATGTTACCTCCAAAATTCAAAGAGGCCCTTTTGGTGGTGTGCTTTTTTCTGGTTGGGAGGGTGGACTGGATACAGCAACTTATCCTTCATGTTGGAAGGGATATCTTAACATACCCCACACCACTGGACCCCTCACAATTTTTGCCAGATTTATTTCTTACCCATTGACACACAAATGTCTTCCCAACAAGTTTAGAGTACTTCTTGCTTGCCAGACCCAATCACTTCAATTCCTTCAGTGTAATAGAGCAGCATGATATCTTATGGAGGGAAAGGTGAACAAGATCTCTGTGGACTAAATTATGACATGGCTGGAGAGTTGATATACTCTTGAGGTAGAACAGTGAAGGTATCTTGATGGCTTTTCCAGCTGAAAGCAAACTGCTTTTAGTGGGCTTAAATGGCAGGGATGGAGAAAAGGGCTTTTGCAAGATCAATAGCTGCATACCAGGTACGAGGGGTTGTGTTAAGTTGCTCAAGCAATGAAACCACATCTGGTATAGCAGCTGCAACTGGAGTCACCACATCCTTAAACTTACAGTAGCCCTCTGTTATTCTCTAAGATCTGTCTGTCTGTTGTACAAGCCAAATAGGCACGTTGAATGGGGATGTGGTGGGAACCATCATCACTGCAATTTTTCAAATCCTTGATGGTACCACTAATCTCTGCCATCCCTCTAAGAATGTGTATTGCTTTTGCTTTACTATTTTCCTAGGTAAAGGCAGTTATAGTGCTTCCACTTGGCTTTCCCACCATAGTAACCCTAACTCCACAAGTCAGAAAACTAATGTGGAAGTTCTGCCAGCTGTTGAGTCTGTATAATCTAATTAGGAGTTCCAAAACTGGAAAATAACTATGAGTTATTTTGGTTGACCCACTGGGTTTGATGGAACTGATGTGCCTACTGTGAGGTGGGCCTGGGTTCAAACTCTGTTGACCACCTGACTTTTATAAGCCTTTACTCTAGCTGGTGACCACAGTGATATTTTGGGTCTCCTGGAATTAGTGTTAGTTCAGAGCCAATGTCCAGTAGTCCTTGGAAGATCTAATTATTTTCTTTTCCCCAATGGACAGGTCTTCTGTTAAAGAACCATAAATCCCTGAAGGAAATACTGGGAGAAAGATTAATAGTATAAATTTTTGGCTGTGTACTGGGGCCTTTCCTCAAAGGGATTTGGCCTCCCCTTAAGTCAAGGGTTTCTGGGTCTATAAACTGGATCAAGTCTGGGAGACATCATGGATCTCTGTTTCTATGATTCAGGTTAGACTTTTATTTATATAACTTAGAAATTTTTTGCTTAAACAGATAATGTAAGAATTTAGTAGACTTCCTTCTTATTTCACTTATAGGAACACCATGTTCAACTAGCCAGTGTCATAGGACTGTATGAGTCGGATTGTTGTGGCTGTTGCTTTCACCTTGCTGTCTATTATGGTAACCCTGCCCACATCGTTTTTGGTAGTTGAATGCCCTAATTTTACCCCTGCTTCATCAAAATCCATTTACTCTCACTACATTTAGGTTTCTCAATTTAATGACTGCAGTCTCCACTGTACAGTCTGGCCTCCAGAGAATGATCACATAGCTCTTCAAAGATACTGGAACTCCCTTCACAAATTTATTTCTCACAGTCTTGATGAAAGTTACATATTCTGGATATTCCCAGAGTGAGAGAGGATGTCTTAAAAGACAAGTCCATTCCCATCTCCCTAAGTCTTTGAGGCCCTTCTTCTACATTAAACTAGGCATGTCCAGCTGCTCATTGTGGGCTGCCATTTGGTTCATGTTTCAGCCAACCAACCAAAGAAACTGTTAATGCCCTTTCTAACTTCCCCATCTGCATCATTCAATACAGAGTTTTTGCTTAGTGAGCCCATATTAATAAATTCTACCTGATACAGTATTTTGTTCCTTCCTCTGTTATCCTGCACCCTCAATGTCCGTTTTGATACATGTCTTCCAGATTTCTGCTTGTATAAATTAGAAAGTTTAAATATTTGTGGGGAGTGTAGCACACCTCTTAATGGATCATACTCTATTCCTTGCTTTTAAGGACCTTCTGAGGTTTGAATCAAGTTATAGGTCTAGAAGCAAAGAGAGGTTGTAATGGTTCGTCCTGAGGAGACTAAGCATTATCTTGTATGGCTGCTGCCTCAGGAGAGGCCACTATAGTTTTCAGTCAGGAATAATCCCCTCAGCGGTAGAGAGTTCTCTTCTACTGGGGGTGGAGAGGCTGCTCCCATTGGCAAAGAAATTCCATCAGAATTAAGGGGCTCAATGGCCCCAGCATCATTAGAGTGTTCCCATATTCCAACTTTCCGGATCCCATTCCTTCCCAGCCAATACCCTTACTTTAATGCTAGATTCTCTGCGAAGCAGGAGTTCAACTTGCATTGCTATTCAGTCAGTTGCAGTATAAAGTTCTGTGTTTGATTTTCAGCAATTTCAGCCCTGCTGCTACAGGAGGTAAGGATCTCCTTCAGGGCAAACATTGAAGTTTTCAGGTCATTTGTATGCCGCTTAATATTTGGCTAATTCATTCTTTAATTTGACAAATACTTATTGAATGTTAGCTGTGTTCCAGCTAGGCATATGACATGCTTCAGTGAACAGAGAGACAAAGAGGCTTTTCGTGGAGCTGACATTCTATTATATAAGTGAAGGTCAATATAGGTTTGGGTTTATTTAAGTTTTTTCCAAAATAAAAGTCTAATACCTCAAACTGACATTTCTTGCATACCCATGCCTAAGAAGCAGATATGACTTAACATCAACCTATAGACACAGTACCATCAAATTGTTACTCAAATGAGACTCAAGCTTGGCAGGTTGTCAGGAGTTTCATTCTTATCAATAAACAGTGTCTGGAACTTATCTATTGCCCCAAGCCTGCTGTAGCGTGAGCCTGTATAAATGACTGTGTGGCCACCAATGTTAAGCTCCTTGATCCCAATTCTAACTCTATTGTACATACCTAGACTCTTGCCTCTGTTCTGTGTTTGGACTTCATTCTCTGCTGGAAATGGATTCCAGCTCCAAACCCTGGCCAAATTGTCTGGGCTTGGAAAGCTGACTGGTCTTGCCAGCCCCTTCTCTCTGGGGGATCTGGATTCTATCCCACTTTTCTCCTGTCTGTAGTCCACTGACTGAGGCCCTCTTATAACCCAGACAACCACTCCCACTCCAAACATAAAACTCTCATCTAATGGATAATAACACTTCCCATTTAACCAATTTCTGGTGTCATGCTCTCACCTGGCATATTTGAGATGATGGCTATCAGCATTAAGCTGGACTGGACTCAGGTTTGGTATGCACCTTAGAAGCTGAAATTGGGGGTAATTTTATAGTCCTATCCATCAAGCTGGCTCTATCCCTATTTGGTTTACCTCCCTGTCTCTTATAGGTCTACAGCTGGGATTCTTTTCTGAATCTGCTGCCAAGGCCTATCAGATCAAAATACAAAGAATGGGAATTTTCAACATTCTGTAGAGTCTGCTTTTCTAAACAGTGCTTTAGACTTTAAGGACTCTTAATCATAGTTATAGTTAACATCTTATCCTTTCTGTTGTAGATTAGGCTACCTGCAAAAGAATAATTTTCAGAAATTGTCTGAGATTCAGACGCTGCACCAAATGTTTATGCTTTTTGCAAGCAAGATGGTCCTATTCCAACATATCATGCAGAGTGCAGATCGGTGTTTCTTTTAACTTCAACAGCGATAAATATTTATTAAACCTCCACTATGTTCATGGCACCACACCAGGGGCTGCTATAACTATTTTTCCTTTCCAGGGAAAATAAATTCAAATATGGAATAAAAAGCCCAAACTCATGAAACTGGACTGACTTTGTTTCTTAAAAATTCAACATGCTACAGCTGTGTGCTTAAACCTGATTTAAACAGGATGAAGAAATAAGCATGATTATTGTTGGGCATATAATACTGTCTGAATAAATAGACCAAGTGAAAACTGCCTTTAAAAACTATAGCATATGTATATGAAGATGGTAATTAACTTAAACATTCTTCTGCCATTCTGTGACATGGCCAATTCAGAATGTCTTGGCATTAATCTTAAAGACATTTAAAGAAAGATGCTCTCTTTTCCCCACTCCTTTTCTATGAAAGTATATGTGAACCTTATTTGCAATAAAAACCTCATATTTTACTTCTTTTTAATGTATGATTTCTGTCAAATGATGTGTGGAGTAAATCAGCACTGACTTTTCAGATTACAGTGCTGTTCCAGAGGTCTAGCAGCTGTATGTAACACATATTTACATCTTCTAATACCCTTGCTATCAAGGAGATGAATGCAGAGACAGAATTTTTGTGTGTGTATAAATAAAAACTTGGTCAACCATGTCACTAAAAAACTTCTTTCAGAAGGCTTCTAATGTTGAATTTTAATTATATGCTTGAACAATTAGGACTTTCAGGATTTGGTTTTTAAAATACTTATTAGTAGAAAACATACTGAAATGTTGGATCTTCCAGATAAGTCTGTTTAATGATTTTGCATATCTGTGTGTGTTTGAGTTAGAAATATCATTAGTCTTTTGATTTTATACACCTGTGAACCTAAAAATCTGTAGGACTAACTGTCCAGGAAAAAATGTTGCTCAAGTGCTAATAAATAATCCAAGTTTTAGGTAATTCTCACTATTTCAACATATCCTCTTCCGTATTTTGCTCTATGAGACTTTCTGACCTTGGTGTTTGCGGTTAAAGATAGTATTTTACAGATCAAAGTGTAGGAAGACATATAGTCTTGGGTAGTGCCAGAAGCAAGCAGTGATAAATAGTATTACACAAAAGACATTTCTACAGATTAGTGAGCCAAACTCTTACAGTGATAGATAACTACCACAGATTAGCAGAAGTTCCTAGTTTCAGTAACAATTCTCCATTTTTAGTAAATGTCCTGCCTACCTATGATTTTGTGGATAAGAAGTTAGTTGAGAAAGCTGCTCATTCCTTCCTATATGATCGCTTTTATTTAGTGATATTAATTAACGAATAATTTTCTTGTTTGTTGAGGCATATACCATGAAGTTCAGATGCAGATTACTCTTTGTCCCATAAAACTAGTTAGTTAAATGAGAATGGGTTGTAATTATCAGAGGTGATACCAGAAAAATTTTTTCAACTTTATGTAACAAACTTTATAACAGTTCATTAGATCACAGAAGTTTTTAGTAGGAACTGTAAGCGCTAACAATTAGCATTTAGTGAGTGCTTGCTGTATGTTGATATTTTTGCTAAGCTCATTATATGCTTTATTTCATTTAATTCTCCCATGAGCCCTGTGACATATGTACCATTATACTTTATTTTAATATCACTGAAGCTGATACTGCAAAGAAAAGTTTGTACGTAAGGACAGATAGCTACCAGGTGGAGAGTTGGGAATCCTGAGCTGAGTAATCCGATTAAATTTCCTTTGCTCCAGTAACATTTTATATGTGTCTTTTACACAAGGATGTCTTATTTTCCTTGTAAGCTCATTGAAGAGATAGACCATCTGTTGCTATTCTAGTATAAACAAATGGTCTATAAATTCCTTGATATAGCTTTGCTGCTGAGGAGTGCAAACATTCATTCAAAAATTATTAAGCATCTACTACGTGCCAAGTTCTATTGCAGTAGCTGGAGATACAGTAGTGAACAAGAAAAATAAGATCTTTATTCTTATAGAACTTAAATTCTAGTTTCTGAGATAGGGATGTGGATAGCGGGTAAAGTGTGAAACAAATCAGTTAATGTTAGTCTGCTATAAATTATGTATGTGATGATTCTATTACATTGATTGTCACATAGAAGGGTCTGGATATGCATTACACATCTGCTTCATTCTGGGACTATTAGTGACTAAGTTTACACAGAAAAGCAACAACATTAAAAATGTGGCTCATGGGGGCATGTGGATGGCTCTGTTGGTTAGGCATCCAACTTTGGCTCAGGTCACCATCTCATGGTTCATGAATTTGAGCCCTGCTGTTGGCACAGAGCCTGTTTCTTCGTCTTTCTCTACCCCTCCCACGTTCACACTCACTCTTTCTAAAAAAATATATGGCTTCTGTGTCCTGACTTTCATTTCAGAGATATGTCACTTTAAAGGACAATTAACTTGCATAAATCATTTATTTATTTTGCCATTAAGTCTTTATGGCATTATGTTATATTAATGCTATTAGCTTTAAATAAGAAAGCACTATATTCATTTTACTAATACACATTAGTAAATATGCATTATTAAAGGTATTTTTATATACTGTATTAAGTTTGAGTTCCTTTATTTATTGTAAACATTATGGAATATTTGTAAATGATTTAAAATACAAGTTATTTGCTTTGTAAAACCACATTACAATAATTTAAACATTCAGATAAATCTCTTAACTTATTTATATTTTTATTTGTTTTTTTTTAATTTTTAAAAAAATGTTTATTCATTTTCACGAGAGAGACAGAACATGAGCGGGGGAGGGGCAGAGACAGAGAGGGAGACACAATCTTGAAACAGGCTTCAGGCTCTGAGCTATCAGCAGAGAGCCTGAGGCGAGGCTTAAACTTGAGAATGGTGAGATCATGATCTGAGCTGAAGTCGGACACTTAAATAACTGAGCCACCCAGACACCTCAAATTATTTATATTTTTAGAGAGTCCTATACAAAGATTTCTTCTCTGGTTTGCTAGGTACCTTTAATATACTTATTCATTCAACAAATATATTATGAAGTCATAGCAGTGGAGAAAACAGGCAAAACTATTGCCTTCAAGGAACAATAGTTTTGTGAGAAAGAGAAAAATAAAGTATTACATTATAAAATATGCTAAATGGTAACAAGTCCTATGAGGTAAAATAAAGCAGGAAAGGGGATAGAGAGTTCTAGAAACAACTGAAATTTTAAATATTTGGATATTATGCTTCTTCAGTTTTTGAATTAATAAAATATAGGCCTTCTACACTAGTTATTTTCTGTCTACCATCCCCCTTCCCCATGTATATATATTTTCTGTGCCCCAGGAGGCTGATCTCCACAGAATGTATCACCAGGTATCCTCCTTCCCTGGCTTCCAGCTGGCCTCGGCCAGTTTTGCTACATGGCAGGAGATGGGAAAGCAGGAGGAGGGAAAGAAAGGAGTATTTATCCCACCCTTCACAACTTCGTCATAGCTCTAGCAGTGGCTATGTTCCCTTGCCACCAGGACTTACCACTGGGCAACCTGTGTCCAGACAAGGCTCCTATCTTAGTACTTCAGGTTTAATGGCTTGGTGTCTCAATTTGCTCGCCTCTATGTACTTAACCTGCCCCTGTGGTACAATTAATCCTGCCCACATAGGGTAAACAGCCCTTTCATTAAACTCTCTTGACTAAAAACCCTTTGGAATGTGCCATCTTCTTTTTTGGTTCCTGAGAGTTCCTAAACTATTTCAAAAGAAATATAATACAATCTGTTGGTAATAATAAAGCCTTTCAAAAACTTTTATATTGTGCATCGCAGCATTATATTCAATAGCAAATAAATTACAAACAACTCATACAGCCATAAAACAAATGATCAACAAATGACACTATATGATTGTGAGAAAATATTCATCACTACAGTGAGACTTATGAAGAAAATGTGGGAATGGAAATAGAGTATTTGAGATGGGATGAAAACCCATGTCAAGGAGCTTTGTTCCTGTTTTCCTAGGAGTTTCATGGTTTCAGGTCTTTTGTTTGTATTTAGTCCATTTATAATTAATTTTTGTGAGCAGGATAAGGTATGGGTACAGCTTCATTCTTTTACATGTGAGTATCCAATTATCCCACCTCCAGTTGATGAAGAGACTGTCTTTTCTCCATTGAGCGTTCTTGGCTGCCTTGTCAAATATTCTTGGGTTTATTTTTGTGCTCTCAGTTTGTTTTTATGCCAGTACTATACTGCTTTGATGATGATAGTTTTATAGTGTAGCTTTAAATTAGGAGGTTTCTTACCTCCTGCTTTGTTCTTTTTGATGATTTCTTTGGCTATTTCAGGGGTCTTTTGGGATTCCATTTAAGTTTTAGGAGAGTTTTTTTCTACCTTTGTAGAAAATGCCATTGGAATCTTGATAAGGATTGCATTAAATCTATAGATGGCATTTAGCAATATTGACATTTTAACAATATTAATTCTTCCAATCCACAGATACAAAACACCTTGCTAATTGTGTCTTTCTCAATTTTTTTCACCAATGCCTTGTACTTTGCAGTGTAAAGATCTTCCACTTCCTTAGTTAAATTTATTCCCCCAAATTTTATTATTTTTGATGCTGTTACACAGGGGATCAATTCCTTTATTTCTCTTCCAGAAATTTTGTTGTAGAATACAGAAATGGTACTGATTTTGTATATTATGTATTTTACAACATTACTAAATTCATTGGTTAGATCTAACAGTTTTTGGTTTAAGTCTTTAGGATTTTCTTTATATCATATCATATCATAAAATCATATCATCTGCAAATAAAGACAATTTTACTTCTTCTCATCCAGTTCTGCTATCTTTTATTTCTTTGGCTTGCCTAATTGCTTAGCTAGGACTTCCAGTACTATGATAAATAGAAGTGACAATAGTGGACACTCTTATCTTGTTCCTGATGATTTTAGAGGCTAACTTTTCATCCTTTCACCATTGAATATGATGGTAGCTCTGGACTTGTCATATATGGACTTTATTAGGTTGAGATATGTTCCTTCTAGGCCTAATCTGTTATGAGTTTTTGTCATGAGTAGATGTTGAATTTTACAAATACTTTTCCTACATTTACCGAGGTGATCATATTATTATCTTTCATTATGATGTGATGTATTGATATGCATATGTTGAACCATCCTTGCATCTCAGAGATAAATTCCACTTGGTCATAGTGAATGATTCTTTTAATGTGCTGCTGAATTCTGTTTGCTAGTATTTTACTGAGAATTTTTTTGTCTCTACATTTATCAGGAATATTGGTTTATAGCTGTGGTTTGGTTTTGTTTTGTATTTTCTCTATTAGTACCCTTTCCTGGTTGTAGTATCAGGATAGTGTCCTAGTAAAATATGTTTGGGACCATTCCCTCTTCTTTGATTTTTGGAAGAGTTTGAGAAGAATCGGTATTAATTCTTCTCTAAATGGTTGGTGAAATTCACCAGTGAAGCCATCTGGTCATGGGCTTTTCTTAGTTGGGATATTTTGATTACTGATTCAATCTCCTTACTAGTAATTGGTCAATTCTGATTTTTTAAAAATTTTATTCCTGCTTCAGTCTTGTAAATTGCATGTTTCTAAGAATTTTTTCCATTTCTTCTCAGTTGTCCATTTTGTTTATTCATAGTTGTTTATAGGAGTCTCTTATGATCCTTTGAATTTCTGTGGTATCAGTTGTTATTTTTCTTACAACTTAGTTCTAAAACTTAGCTATAATTATTAACAGTCCTGGACATACAAGGTTGAAATATAGTTTTTGTAAAATAGAAAATATAATTTTATGTATAGTTTCCAATGATTTGTAATCAAGGCACAATCTTCCAAACAATCAGCCTCTTTTTTGTAAATTTTTTAAATGTTTATTTTTGAGAGACAGAGAGAGAGAGAGATAGACAGAGTGAGAGTGAGGACAGGGTATAGAAAGAGGGAGACACAGAATCCGAAGCAGGCTCCAAGCTTTGAATTTTTTTTAAATTAATTAATTAATTAATTAATTTTTAACATATGCAATTATTTTCCATCATTTACAATACAGTAGTTACAATGACACTCCAAACAGAAAAGCAAAGTAAAAAATCAAAACACCAACTTCTGTTTCATGTAATTAGACTTATACAGAAATTAGAAGGTTAAGTAACAACTAGTTAATCACCTAATTTAACAGCTATCTGAAGTGGCAGTCGTTATATAGCAGCTTATCTATGATACATTCAAGATAAAGGATACAATATATTACTTGTTTGAATATTCCTGATAGG
>NC_043706.1:117174922-117260723 GCF_006229205.1 Suricata suricatta
AAAAAAAACCAGCATGTAATTTCTGTCCTTGATGGAATGTATTAAATAAGCAAACACCCCAACGAGGAAAACAAGTACTACAATGTAAAAATATTAAGAAAAGAAAACCCTCTCACATGCATAAATGAAAGATTGCACACAAAGAACTCACATCTTTTCAAGCTTCAATAGTAAATATTCTGCTACTATATATTAAATACTGCATGGTTTGCCCAAGCTAAGATGAAACCACATCATGAATTTTAAGTACAGAGCCTGATGCAGGGCTTGAGTTCACCGACTATGAGATCATGACCTGAGCTGAAGTTGAATGCTTAGCTGACTGAGCTACCAGATGCCTGAAACAATCAGCTTTAGAACTGAGTATAAATAAAGGAAATCTTGTTAACATCTAGACAACTATATTAGGTAACTTGATTTTTAGTCTTTCAATGTGTATTCATTAGCCTTTATTTCTATTGACCTATCTTCTAAAATGTTTACATTTCAGATTTCCACTTAATACATTCAGAGTCTTGAAACTGATACCTGACTGGATTTCAAGGAGAAAAACTAAAAAAAAAAAAAACTAAAATGAAAACACTAAAAAGGAAATTTAAGTATATTTCAGATTTCTTAATCAGGAATTTATTGACAAATCTGATTCTTAAGGAAATACTCTTAAGAGGGAATTCTGAAAAGTGATATTCCAGAGTATGTGAAAAGTAGATATATTCTGATGAAGTGTCAGGGTTGTCTAAGAATTTATGCTCAATGACCACAACTTTAGATCTGGTTGCTTGATGTTTTAATTCAATTCACTTTTAGTTGTTTTACTTTTCATTTGACAACAAAGTGCAGCATTGTTATTTCAGGGGGTAATATTCTAATATTTTTCTAAGTGTGGAATAATAAGTTTATCTCCTCTATTATTTGTCACTCATGAGATATCCAGAATCATCAAACACTAAACTGTCATACCTTTGATGTAGAAGGAATGCTGATTTACTTTAGTAGAGATTGGACCAGGTGACTATTCAATATTATCCACCTCTAATTGCAATGAGCCACAGAAACGTATTTCTCCTTGTTACAATGATCTCTATGAATAGAATGACTTATCATATAAGTGATAAGAACCAAAAGGTACTAAAGAGGATTCAGTGATGAAATACACATGTTTTATTTTAATGCTAGAGAGCCAAACAAGGGACTGTTTTTACTATTCATTATTTTCTGATGGTTTTAGCAAGCTTATTTATTTTGCTGTTCACTCTTTATGCTGCTACACATTCCTAAGCAATCAAGATGCATTTTTTTCTACTAGACATATATTTCCTCCCAAACTGACCAATTTAGACAAAATTTCTTTTTTCTTTAATTTTTTTTTGAGGGGAGGGCAGGAAGAGAGAGGGAAAGAATCCCAAGCATGCTCTGCACTGTCAGTGCAGAGTCCCATACGGGGCTTGATCTCATGAAACGCGACCTGAGCAGAAATCAAGAGTCAAACAACCAACTGAGGTACTCAGGTGTCCCTAGACAAATTTCTTTTCATGCAATCCAGTTAAATTTTTCCTATAAAATCATTCATTCATACTGGTTAATACATGTGATGGATTTCTTTGTAGTTTTAACTAGGAACCAAATTACAATGCACAAATCTATATAAATGATGCAGGGTAGAGCTAAAAAAATAACAGTGCTTCTTTGCCAGCTCTGTGGCCTCATTATAGGCCTAATCATATTAATGTTAACTATTAAGTATGAAGATGATTCCTTTAATTTATTTTTTCTATTAATTCATGCCTGGTAGATTAGCTTTGATTATCTATAATCTCTTCTCAAACTCCCTTGTGATCAGATCCCTTGCAGAGTACCATCAAATATTGAATGGGCTATTGAAAGATTTTTTTCCTTCCCAATGGATAGAAAATTCTAGGATTTCTTAATATATTTAATTCTTTATTTAAATCACTCCTGATGTGTGTTTATTTATGGATAATCTCTCTTGAATATATAACCAAATGTAGTTATTGAAGAGTATTTTTAGGTCCTATTTGATCTCAACAGGCCTATCAGTGTAATGGACCTAAAAAGAAAACTTGTCTCAAATTCCATTCTGGGACTGCTTTATCATGAACTACTAATAAATTACCCCACAAGAGGTCACCAAAGCTCCAATTTTTTATTGAGTATGAGTTTGACTTTTTGGCCTCAAAAGGAATTGAAAAAGATTTTGTTTCCTGGTTTTCTGCATACTCAGTAGGCGGATCTGCCAGTCTACTCCAGCTAGACATGAAGGTAAGTAACAGAATCAGGGCTTAGTTAGAGCCAAAGCAGTTTATGGACATTTGTAGCCATCTATTGTATGGGCCAACTATTAGAAGAATATCCATACTTTGAACTTCAGAAAAATGGTTCCTTAACATAATTTGTATTGAGAAAAAAAAAAGAAAAAGAAAAAGACAAAACAGGCACCTTCAGATCTCAATAACTAAGCTCCTTTATCCATAAATTAGACCCTTGTAAAGGCACATTAGCACCTTTTAGGCCTTGGGTTTATAGTCCACACTGTTGTACATAGCAGAATGGTGGAAGAGAGATCTAAAAGAGGCTTATGCACAGGGTGCCTGGGTGGTTCAGTCGATTAAGCGTCCCATTCTTGGTTTTGGCTCAGGTCATGATCTCACGGTCCTGAGATCAAACCCTGCATCTGACTCAATGTCAAGTGTGAGGCCTGCTTGGGATTCTCTCTGTCTCTCTCTTTTAGCCCCTCTTCTGTTTGAGGATGTGCACATGCTCTCTCTCAAAAAAAAAAAAATCAGAAAAAAATTAAAAGAGGGTTGCATACAATAAATCACTGCTTGGGGAATATTGAATTGAGAAATACTAAAAGTGGGGGCGCCTGGGTGGCTTAGTCGGTTAAGCCTCCAACTTTGGCCCAGGTTATGATCTCACGTTTGTGGGTTCGAGCCCTGCATTGGGCTCTGTGCTGACAGCTCAGAGCCTGAAGCCTGTTTTTAATTCTGTGTCTCCCTCTCCCTCTGCCCCTGCCTGCTCATGCTCTGTCTCTCTCTGTCTCAAAAATAAATAAAAACATTTAAAAAAATACTAAAAGTACTCTCAGTGATGGAAAATTGCTGGGTCTACCTATTTTTTGGGAAGATTTTTAGACATAAGTAGATTTCTGTAATGAGTCTTTAAGAATATCTTCAATTTTCTTTATGGTAAACATGAATATTAAAAAAGATTTGAAATTATGGCTTAGGAAAAAGTTATTTAAAAATTTTTTTTTGAGAGAGAGAGAGCATGAGCAGGAGGGGCAGAGAAAGAAGTAGACACAGAATCTGAAACAGGTTCCAGGCTCTGAGTTGTTAGCACAGAACCTGACACGGGGCTAGAACCCGCAAACCATGAGATCATGACCTGAGCTAAAGTTGGGTGCTTAACTGATTGAGCCACCCAGCTGTCCCAAAGTTAGTTTTAAATTTGAGGAAATTTTCCCCCACTTTTAGAGACATTCTCCCAACCCTTATAAACATATTACATTAACATAAAAATGGTATTGTTCTTTTATTTTTCCACTCCCGAGATCTTAGAATATATAGCATTACTTTTAGTAACCTTGTGCCATAAAATTATTATCTGTGTATCTGCCTACCAGGGGCCACTAATTGCATTTTTAAATTAGTTCTATTATATAGAGGCAGAAGGTACAAACAGAATCTTCTCTTAACAACAAAGTTTTATTGTTGCAAATTAGGTATTAGAACACTCTTATGGCTTCATATGAATAAAGAGTATTAAAATTATAAAGAATATTAGAATAGTAAAGATAGAAAGACCTGTAAAGATCTTAGCCCTATGAACATAAAGAGTTTTTAGATAAGATGATTTCTAAGGTCCTTTCAAGTCTGAAAATATATGGAGTTTATTTAAATTTTCACATTTTCGGCTATATATTTTGAAAGCTAAAAATCAGATTATGAAAATCTAATTTTCTATAGTTACTGAGATTCTGCAATAGTTCCTCAGCAATATTTATTTAATATATATTTTCAACTTCCATGTTAATGAACATGCTGTTTCATGAAATTCTTTTGTAATATGTTAATGTATTAAACATGTTCATTTTCTTTTGAAGGTGGGAAACTTCTATCAGAGATGCTCATGAACTAAAAGGCCTAAGTGAATAATTATATAGGGACACTGAATTTCTATTTGATTTGAGCCATTACCCAACAAAAAAGGATAAATGAAATGTAGGCAAGCCAGGAGAGTGGGAATGAAGGAGTAAACCAGTCATACTATATGAAAAGGCAAATTATAGTTACAAGAATATCAAAGAATCACACAGTAGGCCATGTTGGTATTACTACTATCTATTTCACCATTGTAGGCTAGTGTAAGCTGACAAGACTTGGTTGTCCCCACTTTACTCACTGTATGCCCTGGGTAGACACTGCTAGAGAACATTTCAAATATGTGTGTTACAAATATGTGTGTCATAAATAAGTGTGAGTCACCGACTCGTGGCTCAGCTGAAATGACATAGTCAGGAGAATATTAGGATTGCGTCAGCACTACGTGAACTTACCTCGTGCCTGACACTGAATTCTGGGCTCAGGACAAAAGCTTTCCTATAGCTCTTCCACTGAAGTAACAATACATCTGAGGAGAAGAGACAAGACTATGGACCACTATACTGTAGCATCCATGCTAAGGCATGCATTGTTTTGTTGGTTTTATGTCTTTGAAATCAGGTTGCTGCTACAGATGCTGTTGGCAAGGTAATAGTCATAAGTAGTCTTGGTTTGTACGGGTGCCAACTGTATCACAGCTATTCATACCGTCTTTCCTTCACCAATATGTTCGTTGTTGATACTGCATGAGTTGAGCTAATTTCCATTTATAGTGCTTGTAAAGATGACACTATAATTCAGCATTAGATTGAAAAGGTATTGCCTTTGTAGAAAGGCTAGAACCAGTGCAGTGGGGTGTCTGGTATTAGTGAAATAAAATATTTATTACTGGAGGGGTGACCCCCTTTCATATTGTCTTGCAAATTAGTAAGATGTTTGATAGATCTTAAGAAAGGAAAATACAAGTTGAATAAATTGAGTAAGGTGTTGTGACTGAGATGTAGGCAAAGGATTGCCTGTCGTTTTGCTATACCACGTGTGGTTTCCAGACAAAGACCATCCGCATCACCTGGGAACTTGTGAGAAATGTAGAATCTCAGGCTGGATCCAGACTTACAGAGTCATAATGTGAATTTTAAGAAAATCTTCAGGTGATTCATATGCATGTTAAAGTCTGAGAAATAACCAGTGTCACAGGATAAGGAATTCAACTGAAGGCAGGAGAAATTGCCAAATACCTCTGAAAAGATGAAAGAAATTTTAAAACAACAAGGAGTTGATGTGACCAATCCATTCATCATGCAGAAGTGTCATTCAGGTGTCAAACACCAATATCAGAAACTTGCTCGGTTTGAATGCAGCTGCTTAACTTTCTGTGGCTTGTCAACAGAGGAAAAATTGAGACTATGAGTTGGTTAAATAAGAAGTGCTAACAAAACCTTGGGCTCTTTGATAGATTCAAAATTGCACCAAAAGAATTCTTTCAATATGTATGAAATGAAAATTCTAAGTTATAAGAAAGAGTACTTATAATTGTATTGACAGGTTTCTTTTGTTCCTTAGTGTTCCACGAAATAATATATCTCCTAATTGATGGTATCTTAGACTTAATGAAAAGCAGTATAACACAGTGTGCTCAGTGCTATAATAGCAAGGAGTAGAGAATGCTTTGAAGCAAACAGGAGATCATGTCTCATGAGCAAGGAAGGTCTATTACCTTGAACAAAAGTTAGGCGGGTGAAGAAGAGAATGGAGTGCACTGCAGAGAGGGGAGTGTCCCAAGAAGAGGGAATTATAAGCTCACGGTCAACAAGGCGGCTTGTCAAGAAGCAGACAGAGAAACAGACCAGGTTTTTTTTTCTGGGGCAAGGAAGTAGACGGAGATTGCTGGGTTTGTAGCTTTGCCTTAGCTGCGGTGTTACAGAGCAAAGGAAAACGGAAGTACCTCAGAACCTCAAAGGGCGTTTTGGTAGTTTACAAATCCATTTTCCACAGGGAGAATGGACTTTGCCTGGGGCCAGATTTCCTTTGAATTAGGTTCAGGGACAAAGATTCATTTGTTCTTGGATTTTCCAGAATAAATTTGTCCCCAATTTAAGGAATGGAACATTAGTTCTGATACCTAAAGGTGAGGTTTTCATCCTGTCTGCACATTTTATTCACTCCAGTGATGCCTGAACCTCATTCACAGAAATTCTGAGTTAACTGCCAGGCAAGGAGCATAAGTATTGGCATTTTTTACCCCGCCCCCCCCACCATTGCTGCTCTTAGGTAGCTTGGAAAAATGCTGCTGGAGGCAGTGGTGCTGTCTTTTCCTTTCTTTCCACAAAGAGTGTAAGGCTTTTACAAGATCAAAGAAAATAGACTACAGTTGGTGTCCGTGTATTTATTAAAAGAATTTAAGCTCCAAGAAGGCATATGCATGCTGGATAAGAAGTCGGACACTCATCCATGATGAGAATATACTGGTAGCATCTCTGCTACTTCTTAACACAAATGACTCCTAGCGATTAACCTTGCTCAGTCCTTGCAGTGAGAAAGGCATCTGAATGGGGAGCTTACGTGAATGTACACAATGCTGGCAGTAGACATCTGACCCAAAGTGTAGTATGAACATGAACAGAATAAAAGGAGTAGTGGGTTTGCAGAGGTTGAAGGTTCTCTCAGTTCTTTGTGTGTAATGCCAGGTGGTGTCAGCCGGGGCTCCCCTGCTAATGTCTATTCACATAGGAGCCAGCTTGGGACAGTGAGTATCTGAGCTATAACTGGACTTGCCTTTATTCTGCAAAGCTGAGTGATGCTTTACTTTGTTACAGGCTGCACTTGCCCGCTTAAAGACAAGAGTTTCGTAGTTCAACCAGTGGAATGTTCTTTGCTTGAGAGTGGAGACTGAGGCATCTAGATTTCTATTACAGTAGCCTCCTAATTGGTCTCCCTGCCTCTACCTTTGCCTCTCAAGATTCTATTCTCAATACAACAGTCAAAATGACTGTTAACAGAGTGAATCAAATCATGTTTTCTCTACTCAAAACCCTCTGTGGCACCCGTTACTCAGAGTAAAAAAACCAAAGTTGGTACCATGGCCTCCAAGGCCCTGTGTGATTTGTGCTCCCTCTCCTGATATTTTCTGACTTCATCTCCTCTTACTTGCTTCCTCATTCACACAGCTCCAGCCAACCTAATCTCCTTAAATGCTAGACACATGCCTGCCCCTGAACTTGCAAGTTGTTTTGCTTAAAACACTTTCCCTGGATTTTTGGAAAGGTCACTCCCCTTTCTCTTCAAATCTTTGCCTAAATATCATCTTTACAGTAGGCTTTCCTTGACCATCTATTTAAAACGACACCCAACATTCCCTAAATCCTTTCCTTGTTTTATTTTTCTGTTTTCTCTATTTTTAATTAATTAATAAGCTCTATGAAAACAGGTTTTTCCCATTTTCTCTTCTTTTTGTTCTTTTCCCCAAAGCCTACATTAATGGGTGGTGATCAATAACTAGCTCCTTGTTGAATAAATGAAATACCGTGTGGATTATCCCCAAATCACATGATTTGTTGATATCAGTAACGTTGTGAACTGGGAGCTGACTGTGTGGTCCACATTCCGAATGTGCAGAGCTACCCTGACTGGTGACTTGCTTGTTTTGTTGATGCCACAGAAAATAGACAGTCATATGGGCACTGCCTCCTGGCAGCTCTAGTGATAGGCGAAAGGGGTTAGGAGCTGGAGGTGGGCAATTTGTTATGCTTCTAGCATTAGGATGAGTTAAAGAGTTATTTGAGTTCAGTGGGCAACACTCCTTTAAGCCCTTGGGGTCTAAAATCACAAAGCATCATAGTTCTGGAGCGAGCATTTATTGTGTTTGCTGTTCAGCATTCGCTACTCTAATTTGCTTTGAGGGACAGACTTCTCCCATATATCAGTCCACGTGCTCATGTTTTCTGGGTTCCCTACAGCAGAGGTTGGCAAACTATCACCCATGGGCTAGATCCTACATACTACCCGTTTTATAAAGTGTGAGCTAAGAATGGTTTCTACATCATTAAATGGTTGCAAAAAACATTCAAAGAAGAATAACATTTCATGATATGTGAAAATTATACAAAATTCCAAATTCGGTGTTCATAAATAAAGTTTTATGGTAATGCATCCATACTCATTAATTTATATGTGGCTGCTTCTGTGCTACAATGGCCGAGTAGTTGTGAGTAGTTGTGACAGAGATAATGTGTCCTGCAAAGTCATAAATATTTACTCTCCGACTCTTTACAGAAAAAGTTTGCTGACCTTAACCTAGACCATCACTGTGTGATTCTGTTCTCATGATTGCAGTGTCTACTTCAGCACAAAACCCAGAATTAAACATCTGGACCTTTGTTTGAGCTTTTGAGGAAGATGGCTTCCCCCTCTGCTGCCTCAGGTGAGAAGCTGAGGATGCCAGGAACCATCAAACAAGCCCCTGAGGATGAGTTCCTAATCAAGTTTGTCTCAAACCATTTCCAACTCTGGAATCTCCAGCTATGTGATTCAATATATTGTTTTTAATCTTATATTAACTACAATTGTTTTTTTGTTATTTGTAGCCAAAGAAACTTACCTGATAAGGTCATTTGTATTTCTTGTTTTTGTTTTAAGAATACTGTGTTATTATTTGGTGCATAAATATTCCTGTCAGATCTATATTGTGTATTGTACTGCCTCTCTTTGCTTTATGTGGTGCTTTTTGACTTGTGTTCCACATTATCTGGTACTGCTATCGTGACCCTGCTTTCTTTTGGTTTATATTTGCTAGATAAGTTTGTTGATTCTTCTGTTTTCAACTTTACTGAGTTACTCACTTTGATTCAAACTTTGCTTTTCAGCACACCATGCTTTATTATGAGATCTTGTCTGATTCTTTTTCTCTTTTTACCTTTCCCTTTATTTATTTTTTTTTTAGGATGTACATTCTTTGGTTACTATTGGGTTCTTTTATATACTAAAATAGTATACACAGAGTTTTATTTAGACTGTACATGAGTGATGTATTTTAAACAATGTTTGTCAGTTCATCCCCCTGGCCCTTCATGTTCTCTCACACCAACCTTCCTACTGGATGGGCCATATCCCTTTGTACATTGCCATGGTCAATAACGGCCATGAGCTGACTTATGACCACCGTTGCCAAAGTAGTTCAGTCTCAGTTCTACATTCAAATGGACTCATTGCTCACTGCTGTTACTTTTGCCACATCTGCGTCTTCCTTTTATTGATTAGCTAAAGTTTGTTTCTTTAAGAAGTATTTATAGGACTATATTTCCTAATTCATCCATGCTTGTGATGTCTGATGTTGGTTTCATTGTGCCTGCACAACTCTCTGACTATAAAAATCTCTGGAGTGCATGATCTTTTCCTTGAGGACATGGCATTTCTCCATCATCTTTCAGCATTCTATTGTGGCTGTGGGAAAGTTGAGGCTTAGATTTATACTCTTCAGAGCCACCTCCTCACAGAGTCTTTGTTTTTGAAGTTTAATACCTTTGCCAGGAAGCAGGGTTCACCAGTTTGATTAGTTGCATGTACTTTTCCTAAAATACAATGTCATCTTTGAATTGGTGAATTTCAATATGTATGACTTTTGAATTTTATTTTGAAACTTTTTCATTTCGTCTTATTGTTTTCTTCTTCAGAGGCACCAAATAAGTGTGTATTTGAATTCCTTTGTCTTCAGTAGTTTTAATTTTCTCTCTAGTCCTTACAAACTCTTTTGTTTTTGCTCATGTTCTCAAGCTTGTCCTTTATGACCTGGATTTGTTTTCTCTGTTCTCCTTTCTGTTGCTTCCAAATGTGACTTTCATTTTTGTGATGGTCTTCTTTTTAAGTTCACTGATACCCAGAAGGACTATTAAAAGTCTTCATCAGCTTCATGGCAATATATCTGAGGTGTGTGTTGTGGGTTTAGTCTATTTTGGGGGGTTATATATCTTATATTTCTTAGAGTGTTATTGCTTCAACCCTATGCATCATCCCCCCCCCCGTTTTATTATGACTGATCTATGAATGAAGTTTTTTTCTCCTGAGCAATTAGCAATTAGTAGTGGTATTACTTTTACCCTCACCTCCCTCTGATTATTTACAGTGGTTTACATGCAGTCTCAACAGGAAAATCCTTTCATTGAATAGATCTAAACTTACTTTCTTCATTAAAAGAACAAGCTGGATATAGGGGCACCTGGGTGGCTCAGTTGGTTGTGTCCAAGTCTTGATTTTGGCTCAGGTCATGATTTCACAGTTGGTGGGATCGAACCCCACATTGGACTCTGCACTGATGACATGGAGCCTGCCTGGGATCCTCTCTCTTCCTTTTTCTCTCTTCCCTGCTGCCCACTTGCTCTCTCTCTCTCTCTCTCAAAATAAATTTTTAAAAAATTTTAAAAAATCTTGAAGTAAAAGAAAAGAAGAAAAAGAAGCTGAATAGAACTCGTATTTATGTTTTTAGTTTTTAGTTTAATATCTTTTGTTCAGAATGGAGTTTTAGTCTTTTCTCTGGTTATAAAAAAGAACCTCATAGGAAGTATGAAACAACATAAGCATAAATAAGGCAAAAATCACCTATAGTTCCACCACTTAGAGATAATCATTATTTTGATGTATATCAGTTTACAATTTTGAAAGCATTTAAATTTATAGAGTATACATATGTTGCTATCTATAGTGTGTATACACACATACACAGAAAAATGGCACACATTTGTATATATACATATGTGTGTGAGGGCATAATATGTATACTAAGTGTATATACACACAAACGGAAAAAAATGTACTTATATTGTAAATACATAATTAAGGGATCTAACTTTATTTTCCCCTAATGATTAGACTAAAGTTCCCAAACTACACTAAAGTTCTCTAGGACACTATAGCAAACTCACAGGGTGTCCCTGAAATTTTTTTACTCTTGAGGAGAATGCAGCTGTGAACCAAATAAAGGAAAACTCATATAAAATGGAGTTGGGAGGCCAGAAAGGGGAGCTCTCATACCCTACCCACTCCCCATCAATGGCAGACCCAAAAGAAAAAGATATACCCTGTCTACTTGTCTAGGAACAAAGTCAGCCAGTAAGAAAATACAACTCAGCCAATTAGAAACTGTCTGAACTCATGTTTCTCCACTAGACTTTCATTCAAAGCAGCCCCCCTGAATTTCCTCCTTTTTTCTATGAAGTAACATTCTTCTTTGATCTCCAGACTTGCCAATGATTTGTCATCCCTTGTATGTGATGAATTGCAATTCCTGTGCTATGCCTGAATAGACCCATTTTGCTGGTAATATGACCGGCTGCTTAATTTTTAAGGTGGACCCAGGGATAATGATACATCCTGGATATATCATCAAGTACTAGATTGAGGCAGTTCACAGTTCTGACTTTAGACTGAGCTATATTCCTTTCGATGACATCTTTTTTCAAAACTGGGTTGATGCAGTTAAGAGCAAGTAGTACTCTGAAAATCAGTGTGAGACAGGAAATTGTTGATTCTAAGGTTTGAGAGGTATGCAGTTGCCAATACCAAGCACATCCCACTAATAGTAATTAAGAGTGAAATGAAAATATTTCAATTTATGTATATATATTTTTTCAAGCATTGAAATCTATGCATCAATCAAATGTATAATAGAATAAGGATATTTTCTGACTTCCACAGTCTCAAAATATTTACCTCTCAAATTATTTATACCTTTTCTTAGAGACCACTGGTGGATGTGACCCTTGAAAATAAGGGAATAAATAAATCAAGAAAGAGGATCTGGGAAACAGGAGATTTATTGTAGAAAAGCAGCAAAGGGAATTCCCAAGATAATGACAAATGCTAAATTAAAGCTTTTATTCATTTTTCTCTTGGTCTTTTTCATATTGACTTGACAAAGTCTTTATTAATTAAGGGGATTAACCCTTTGTCATTTTGCAGGTTATTTCTCTAAATTGCTTTTGCCTCTTGATTTTGTCTGTTTTTTTTATTTTTGATACACAGAAATTTAACAATTTTATGTGATCAAATTGATTAATCTAAATATAATTCAGATCCTGTGATTCTAAGTTAGAAAAGAAACCACTGTGGAGTGCTTTAGTAGCTCAGCCATTTAAATGTCTGACAATTGATTTCAGCTCAGGTCATGATCCAAGCCTCTGCCCCTCCCCTACTATCTCCCTCTCTCAAAAAAAAAACCAAAACCAAAAACAAAAAAGAAACCACTGTGGATGAAGGATAGGGTGCAGGTGGCACAGATGAAAGAATCCCAGATTGCAGTCTAGAACATATGGATTACAGCTAACATAAAGTAGTGTTATGACTACAGAATTTAAGCAGTTGCTTGATTGCTTTGGATTTCAGATTTGTCATCTACAAATGATACCTGTTTTCCCCTTCGAATTCTGTGCATTGATCAATTTCAACTTAATGTAATGGGGAGCTTTTGACAACACATTTAAATTTGCTCTTAGAAAAATACTAGAAACCGCCACCAATAAAAATTTCAGATACAACCATGAGACTAAGTATTATACAATCTGAAACATGCTGATTGAACTCGTACAATAATTTAAATTGACTGCTGCTCAGAAGACATTGAAGAAGGGAAAGACATGTCCTCCTTTTGGCTGTGGTCTACTTATCCAGTGATCGTGGGAATGGCAAATACAGCATATAGAGGCCAGGACATGTCAAACTGGTGTCAACCAAGCTTTTCACCGGCAAAGAGGAAACAGATGGGAACTTGCTAAAACTCCACCTGTAACGTGCATTGAACACAAACATTTCCTTCTTGTATTTTTTTTTTGTTGTTCTGAATGACAACTCATTTACAAAAAGATGAAGGGACTGGAGAGCTCTGAAACTCACTGATAGTCTAGAAGGAACATTCCTCATTCTTTAGCTCAGGCCAAAGATGGGGAAGGAATGGGCAATAAAAAGGAGTTCACTGCTTTTGCAACTTTTCCTCTTTCTTTCTAAATTGCCACCACACATAACTTTTTCTTAATTTTATCTATGTGGTCCGATACAATATGTGTTCAAGATGCATCCATCATTAGCATTCTCTGCAAACAGGAATGACATGTTGCATGCATTTATTCTGATATGGTGCTAACTTTTTACCTTTAAATAAGTAAAAGTACTTCTCAGCCAATTTGCATTTTGCATTTATTTTGTCCAGAATATAATCAGTGGAACAAAATCTTTCACCTTTGCTCTAGATTCCTTTTATTTTTCATATTTTCTATTGCTGGTTCATTCTTATTCTTGCATATATATAGTGATAAAAGCATCACAGCCATATAATTTGTGAAGATTTCATTTGGTCTTGTTGAAAATTACACAGCCAAAGTAATTTCATTAGTATCTGAGATAAAATAATATAAGCTTCAAGTCTCAGGATATATGGATAGGAATTGAATGAGCTTGAAAATCTGTTACATTTGCACACATTTGAGACATCCATTTGGCCAATAGACTATAAAGTAGCTGGTTTAGCAGACTAAATGGAGTAATGCATTGGGTTTTTAGGTTGTTTGAAATCATCTTAGATAAATTCCAAATTTAAAAAATCCATATACATTAAAAACAAACTAAAATTATTGTTAGAGGACACATATTCATAATCATAAACCTCTTAATAATGATTTTATATGGCCATATGAGGCTAACCATTTAAGAATGCTAGGCATGTTTTTTTATTATAAAAATAGTGCAAAATGTTACAAACTATTTAGATATAGAGAAGAGTACAGGGCCACTACCTTAATACACCATTGTGTAAATTTTGCTATCTATCCTCATGGACTTTGGTCTTATGCAGATTTTTACATAGTAGTATTTACCTGTATTTAGTAGTCTATCAAGTGCGTTTTTACATTTGCTATATTTTGACAACCTTATCTGTGATAGACATAGCAACAGTCTATTTGTATACTGTAACTTGCTTAAATATTGTTCATTTGTTGAATGGTCTCCCATTTTTCTAATCAAATATCACTAGTATAAATATATATTTATGCATGTATATATAAATCATCATATTTTTACCCATTTTGGGTTGTATTTTTAGGAAGCATAATTACCAAGTTAAAATGTGTAATATTTTCTATGGTTCTTGACTCATACAGCCAAATTGCTCTAGAAAATGATTATACTTTTTTAGAGTGCAATTAGCAATGTCTGAAATTGCCAGTTTCACTCTACCACCACCAAAATAAAGAAACCAATTCCAGAGATTTAATAGTACTTTGATGTGTTTTGTTTTAAACTGATGGCCTTTGCAGAGTAGGTCCAGTGCTGTTGTGGTTAGAGAGAGTGGAACAAGAGATCCAAGGCTTTCCTGGTGGTGTTTAGCAGTAAAAGGTAAGGCAAATGTGAAGTCAAAGTTTTTCAAATGGGTGTGGAGTGGAGTGTGAAACTGTTTCTGTTAAAAAACCCAGAGTTTTTCTCTGACTTTGTGGATTTGGGTTTTAAAGTTTGACCTTTAAATTTTTTTTTTATTGTGGGTTTGTTGGAAGCAAAAAATCTCTACCCCCTGCCACTTTAATAAGAGCCGTATTACTTTTGTCCCCACAATCACTGTTTTGTGCATGGTAATAGGAGATTAGGTCTCATGTGCAGCTTAATCTGAACCTACCTGTGATCTCTGGTGGTCACAGCTCTCCAACATGGGAAGTCCAGGAAATGATTCTGAGCACTGTCTGGTAGGGAGGCAACTTTTGAATTGGAAGTCTGACTTTGGAAACTCCAGTAAAATTTTTTTGAGGCACTTTTTATAATTTTTGGTACTTGGAAGACCTAAGACTTCAAACAGCCTTTGGCTATTTGGCCACTGGTCAATTAGAGCAAGTGATTCAACTGCTTCTGCAGTTGGCAGCAGGCAGGACAGAGGGGCCTGGTCAGGGACTTATCATACTGTGGGCTCTGGGAAAGTCTGCGAGCAGCTGCCACCTATGAAAGTTGTGTGTGTGTGTGTGTGTGTGTGTGTGTGTGTGCGCGCGTGCGTGTGAGCATGTGTGTACACATTGGCAAGAAAAGTAATGGGGTTTGGAATCCCATTTGTTGTCTAAGTAATATTGGGCAAACAATATAGCCCTGGTTTTTGCTTTGAATCTTTAGCTGAAAGACCTCTCATTTTCTGTGTTGGTTGAAAACTAGGGCTGTTTCCGTGGTTACTGAGTCTACTAACTAGGACAAAGTGTAAGGTGAATATGCCATCTTTTGCATTAATTAGAGCAAAGGCCAAATCTCTGTGTGTGGGTGCGTGCCTGTGTTCAGCATTTGAAATAGGTGTGGTAGACCACGAACAGGGACATGGGCTTGAGTGTTTTTGTTTTTAAAGATTGAAGGAATTTACTTTCTGCTTTGAGCAGGGTTAAAACCTATGGGGAAAGAGCTGGTAGAACCAGAGAGGACTAGGGCCAGGAGACGGGGAGAATGGCTAATGGAACGTATTTTCTGCTAGATAGCTTATTCACTCACAAAGATACAGTTTAACTGACTGAGCCACCCAGGCGCCCCAGTTTAGTTAAATTCTTTACATGTGTTCCCAAATCTGGCTCTATCAAAATCACTTCTTAAAGTTCATAAATACACAAAATATAAATTTCTGGGCCCTTCCCCAGACCCATTAAATCATAATCTCCAGGAATGGCAGCCAAAAATTAGTATTTTAACAGGTGTTTCAATGATCTTTATGCAGCAAAAGAATACTAAATCTTAAGATTTCTCTTTTCCCTTTCAGACCTGGGTATAGGTTTATGGAGGTATGCAGAAAGAGAAAATCTTTTAAAATTTATCCTTTTAACAAGAATAGAAGCATAGAAGACTAGTATAGGAAAATAAAACTTCTTAATCATCTTGATAGCTTGTTAAAAGTCATATGCATTTTGTAAAAGGAAATAGGGGAGCACCAAGGTAAGTAATGTAGAAAGTATTGCCTTTCTTGGTGAGTGGCAAGTGATAATCAGGCATTATTTGAGTCAGAAAAATAAATAAGTTTTATAGTTTCAACACCTGCAATGTTGTAAAGTGATCTATCTATCTGTATATAGATAGATACAGATACAGATATATAAACTTTTCTTCTTTCAATTGCCTTTCATGCTTGTGGACAGGGCCTTTGGGTTTATATATTGGAAGAATGCAAATGCAAGACATTAATTTTCAAGCAAGTAGGTGATGGTTTTCAATCCCTTTAATTGGGTGATCAGGCTTATGTCAACAGATGACAAGACAGCAGTAGTCATAGAACAATTGAAAGAGGTCAGGGAAGATTTTCTACAAGAACAGGTTTTAATGACAAGTATGATTTGTTTTGGACAAGATATTTTCCAGACTTTTATTTATTCTGCTTTTAAATATCATATATATGTGTGTATGTATATACATATACATATATATAAATTACATAGCTATATATATATATATATGTATCATATAGCTATTTGAACTTTTTTCCCCTTTCCAAGTTTTTTATTTTCTATGAAAAAGTATTGCCAACAAACTATTGCCAGCCAGCTCCAGAGCTTTTCAAGAGCATGGTTGGCAAAGAATTACTATAATTATTTCAGGCATGAAAATAAGCATTTATATACTCACTCTTCCTTACCTTAAGGAAAATTAGAAATATGAAAACATTTTAATAACTGTGACAGGACAGGGTACTAATAATTTAATGGAGCAACTTCCCCCATGCCCCACCCCTTTTATGCCCTGGTAGAGCAGACTTAATTGAAAAAAGAATGGAAAAGAAATAGAAGCTTGATAGTCCCACAGATGATTGTCATGAAGGCCTTTCTTCAGGCAAAATCTTAGAAGTCTTGTGGGCAGCCATCAGAGTTCCTGTGACTCAGCGTGACTGAGGTGATGCTCACTGAGGGAACCGAGACGAGATCTTTATCAGTCTCTGTAGGCTGTTCTATCAGCAGGCCTCCAAGATGGGGAGGGATAAACGTGTCGTGGTAGGATGTGCACTCAGAGGAGAAACAGTAAGATGGCAATCACAATAGAGGGAGAACCTGAGAACTTCACATTTCCACTGCACAGTCCCTTGAAGGGTGTTGGGGTAGATACTAATGACTGATATTTGATTAGCTCCTTCTCTACCTAGGTGGGTAGGGGCTCAGATCTGGGAATAATTTTATATGGAAGATAAATTGAGCAATTCCAGCATCTCATGTTATGGGGCAGCTTATACATGGTACAAATGATAATGGATATTGCTTACAACTTCCATTTAAAACTGATTTTTACAAGGCTTGTGTTTTTGTGTGGGAGGAAGAGGCTTTGATTTTGCCTACTGGAAGATAAGGCTTTCCCTGAATCAGGTGTGAGAGAAAGAAGGAAAGATTGTGGAAACATCTCTAAGCAAAAATGTAAGTGATACTGTTGTGGAAAAGGTCAATACAAATTTTAGGACTAGAGGGTTTTTCAGAATTATTGACTTTATATAAAATATGCTTTAGAGGCTGAACTAGCAGCTCTCAGAATCCATATACAATTTTTTGTTTTGCATTTTTTATTGCTATAATATAATAGGCTTCGCTGTTGATGGTATGTGTGAAAATACCAGTGAGGGAACAGATTTTTCTTTAACTGATTAAAATGTGTGGAGCTGCCATGATGATTTCCTCTGTGTTTCCTTTGGCTACAGATTATACCACAAAGTGAACTCAGTGACGCACATAGGCAGCTGATAACAGCTGACACATGTGGATCTTAAGCCAAGTGTGTATTATCAGAAAACGAGCTAAAAACCCCATAAAATTCCCCACTGACTGACTTAAAAACATTCCTTTTAAAATCTCTTAACGACACCGTAGATGATCTTTTTAATTTTGTATGCTAAAACACTTCTAGTGAAATATGAAATGCGAATAAAAATATGTCTCTTTGGTGAGTATGAGCTAAGTAGAAGTTTTAATGTACTTTTGAACAGCATAATATCTGAAAATTGCATGTGTCATTCATTAGAATATACAATTAACTACTGGACAGTCTTTATTTGCCTTTTAAAATTTAATTTTAATATTTTAATTGAAGTTCAACATTGACAGTTTAAAAAGTCAATACCATAGGCTTAAAAAGAAAAATAGCAGTCCTCTGCTAAACCTCTTTCTGCCACAGATTCCTGGTCCCTAGAGACACCACTTTCAATCATTTTTGTTGTTACTTCTATAATTTACTGTAATATTTTTAATTCAACTGCTTACACTGTTATTTCTTGATTCTTTACTTTTAAAAATTATCCCATGACTTCATATTAGAAGTTATTAATTCTGGTCTCTTCCACTCCCCACTTCTCTGCAGTTTTTGATTAAATCATTTTGGTGGATTTTACATGGTTAAATTCCATGCTTCTTATGATCATTTAAGTGTCACTCACCACTGAACCCTAGTGAATTATGATCTTTCTTTCTTGTACAACTTTTCATCTTCTCTGCTAATTTCCTTTTGTCAAATTTAGTTGTCTATGCACACTCATCATTAATTGATTACCAAACTCCAGATCCCCTCTCATTGCTCAATATGCAGATCTCCTCTCATCTCTCCATATCTTCAAACACACCATACGTGGTGGCCACAGACCTGCACTAATCAGTTATCCTTTCAGAGAGCCAGTGATGGGGAGCATAGGGATCACCTCCACTTACTGGTCCTGTGAGAGGCTTAGGCCACACTTCCCCTGGACTGCTCCCAGCCAGTGAATGAGCATGGCAGGCCTATTCCTGTCCTAGTACAAATGAGCAGCCTTTGCTTGGGACTCTCCAGCCCTGTTGGCCTGGTTGAAAGTTTCTCACAACTGAGCTGTGGTCTGGGAATTTCTTACACAATCCTTCCTTCCCTCTCTTCTTTCACAGGTTTCAGATTGGCATCATAGTCTTAATCCGTACTTAATCCTGCCTTATCCTCCTTTATCCTTCACAGACATTAGCCCCAATTAATGCTTTTGTGTCTGATCTCACCTTGGCACCTGCTTCTTGGAGGACATAAATTGGCACAGGGAAGCTGGGAGGGGTCTGAGAAAACAGGCACTAAGATAGGATTTGGGGACTGGCTTTCTCTTTGCTCAGATGGTGAGAACCTCATCCTAAGAAAAATGTGGGTCCTGGTATAGTTGGAGACCAATTATTTAAGATTTCACTTGTTATTTTTGGAACCAAACAGCCAGAGAGTGATTATTGTTAAGTTCTATTGATGTTCTACAAGGGATAATGGGAAACTGAAGGATGGTTAAAAAATAGTTAAGAGCTAACTGTAAGCACCAGAGGGACTTTCTGGCAGATTACTAATAAGACCTATCTTCTTCAGTGGAGGAACATTCCCAGTCAGGGAGCAGACACAGGAATTTGTAAAGTTACAGAACTGTTTAAGAAATGTTTAAATGCTCAGCAGAAGCAGGTCCTGGGACCCCAATGCATGGGATGGAGAAATATGGGAGAATGTTCCTGAGGATTTGGGGCTCTATAAATTCCCCAAGCCCCAGAGTTTATAGATGTTGCCCCCTTCTTCCTAGCAAGGGCCATGCATATTTTCTTGTTGGAAGATGCTGCAAATGCCTCTCTCCTATGAGACAAGTGTCCCTTTCAGGAAATCCCCAACCTCTGTTCTAGCTGGTAACTAAATCCTCACTGGGGTTATGCCAAGTCTGATAAGAGAGGAAAGAAATAACACACCAAAGGAGTGTCAATAATTATTTAACATGAACTGGCAGGAGCCAGAGGAATACACTTGTGATTGGATTTTGATAAGACTTAATCAAGAGGGCTCAGTAGTAAGACTGACTTAAGAAAACCTTTTTAACCTGGAGGTATTTTCCTGGGATGTAGGATTTAATGCTCTGGCAAGGACCCCCAGGCAATGGAACAAATGTACTTTTAGGGTGGATCTTAGAAACTTGGATGAAACAATTGTGTGAGTTGAATGGAATTGGGTGACTTTAGAGGAAGGACTACAAAGGCTGAGGGAAGTGGTCCTCACAAGGAGTGAAGACATTTTATCAGATGTTAATGCCTACCAGAAAGCATACACCATGGAAGAGGCACAAAATAACTAAGTAGACAAACTGACTTGGCCATTTGACATTATCCAGGCTCTATAATCAGTTACCCTGGAACTGGCAGGATAGGGGGATGAACACCCTGGAATATGAACAGAACAGCATGATGGCAGAGATGGAGAACATACATGAACCCAGTAGGAAAGTCTCCCATTACAAAGGTCTATGTATTTACTGCTGCTTCTGATGGTCCAATTTGCCAGTAAAAAAGACCAATGCTGAGCTCCTGATATAGTGTTATTATTTTAGGAAACAAATTAGCCATTTGGTGGCAAGCCAACCATATTGGGTCTCTTACCTCCTGTTTAATGGCCTCTATTTTCTATTTGAAATTTGAAACAAGTCTGTCTACTTAGGGTGAAGGGGATTTGGTAAAAAAGCTAAGGGAGAAAAGAAAGAGGTTAATTATGGGATTTGTAGGTACTAGTTATTTGTACATTAATAAGTGGGTTTTTAGAAACCATTTTTCTAAAAACCATCCTCCCTTCAAGCATTATTTACAATACTTATAATCTATCACATTTACTCTGAGAATTAATTAATATTATCTCTATTATATGGGAAAGAGATGATATGTTCATTGCCTGGTACATGCCTTTACTCATTTTATGTATAGTTAGTGAGCTCTGATTGCATACTAAGCATCATTCTCAGCATAGTAAATAAATGTATCAGCGATGCAAACCAAGGACAGTCTGATTTCAGAATCCAGTTTCTTTACAGCGGGTCAATAAAAATGACTCAACAATGCAAACATGTTTGCCATATGAGCCTTCTATTGGGTTTACCATTATAATGAGACAGAGAGTTACTGTTTTATACAACATGGGCAAATAAATTATTTCATAACAATTTAAGTACATTCAAATTATCAAGGATAAGTCTGGAAGTTGAACTCCAGCTTAATTTCTCTATTGTAATTAGAAAGATGGGTTAATAGCTGTCCTTTTATGTAATTTCCATCTTGTATATTCAGAAAGCAACATCTTTAAAGATTTAAAAACTCTTACAGTAAGATTACTGCTAATTCATAATTTAGGATATTTCACTTTGGTTGAAGTTTACATGGGACTTACTTTGAGGAAATAATATAATCAATGTAGTAGTTTACATAAAATTACAAAGAAGAGTGATGGTTGCATTTAACTAATTTTTTAAAACAATCTATTTTATTGATGGTTTATTTCTTTGTTAGTAACTTCAGTCATTTATTGAGGCACACTCACATAGTATTTACTTGCACAATGCTACTAGATTTACAGTATTCAACTTGTTTTGAAAAAAATTATGATTTAAGATTTCCATTCTGCTGTGTTTTCTTTTTTTTTAAACTCAGACAGTTTTTATGTTTACACATTCAAATCTAGGTTTTATTTTTGAGAGATGAGAATTCTTTTGTTTATATTTTTCTATTGATTGTAGTTGGAAGAACAAATCTTATTGGCTACCTTGTGCATGTGGGACTTGTGTGGGAAAAATGAAGTGCTATGGCACATTTACAAACATACTAAAAAGCAACAATACATCCATGAGGGGAAGTGCCATCCCATAGTGGCTAATGCTACGGCCTCAGTGTGGCACAATTTTGGCAAACAGACTAACAAGGTTAAGCACCTCCCAAAGCAAATTTTATCTTTGAACAAATACAGAGATGGGGCAGTAGAGTGAATTACTCACCAAGGGCTTGGCAAGAAAGATGAGTTACTATGAGCAAATGCTAGTGAATTTACTGACCCTTTGGGAACATGTAGTCACAAGTCTCTGGGGGTCTAAATTTGGGTAATTCACAAGTGTGAAGTTGGCAGTATAGTTAAAAAGGCAGACCTTATGCATCACTTTTAGAAAGCAATTTAAATATGAGAGGAACACTGGAACCTGGACAGGACATAGCACTGTTATGTTAATGACTTTCATTTTGTTATGGGGAACAGTTAATTGATTCAATGAGGAAGATGGGACAAAAGTGATTTCTTAAAAATGTCTTTCTTCTTCTAGGAGGACAACAATTAATCAGGCAGGATAGCTCATTTTAAATCTCTTTGAATTAGTTGCTATTCTTGTTTAAAAAAGATATTTCTCTAATAAGTAGGTGTTCAGAGTTTAGGGAAATGTCATTTGACTAAAGGGAAAAAATAATTTGAAATATCTTCATTTCCTTAAACAACTAAATTGGATTCAACATATCCTGTGTGTTTTTGCTAGACACTGGGATGTTTGAAGGGATGATTTACCAAGTATAATATATTCTCTTGTTTCACAATATATTTCTCTTCCCAGGCCTTCAAATACTGTGTCTGTTACTATTCCTGCATTTCACCATTGAAATAAAATTAATGCAAATGTGTTTTGGAACACATTGTTAAAGCTTTTTATGTGTTTCTTCTACTTCCATCTGAGATGGAGTAATAGGGACTTATAGCTTAAAGCAAATAGAAAACCAGGCAATATATTTATAAAACAATGGATTTTAGATACTGGACAAAAGAGAACACAGGATTGTGATCTCCTAAAGAAAAGATACAATGTAAGGTCTACAATTCCATCAGTTTACTGCTTAGCTTATGGAGGGTGCAACCAGAGACGAGAGACTTGCCACGATGAAGAGAAAGATTTGAATCCACAAAGGCCAAATTAGCTAGAATTTGTAGGATGGTGTACCAGTGAGGAATGAGCAGCACAGAGATAGAACTCTGGTGATATGCAGAGACCTCCCACAAGTCGTTGGTTGAATACTGCTCTCCATAATGCAGGGGAGGAAACTATCTGATTTGGGAAAGGGGAACACAGTACAAAGAGACTAGACTGAACAATTCTTAGAACTCAAACTAGCTAGTTCATGTTTCCACCATCCAAATGGAAATAATTTGTCAAACAAAAGACATTGGGTAATATGGCAAAAGAGTTTCAACTTAGTTGTGGGCATAAATAGGCTCTATGCTAAAGGTTGCTCTTGACATACCCTAGTAAAACTTAAAAACTTTAAGCCTCAAAATGTTTACCCTATTCCAAGTAACTTAACTGGATGCCAGAACAAAATCCCATGTTTCAAGGAATATAGCAAAACCCAGCAAAGAACAACATAGAATTCACAATGAATGGTATCAAACACAAAACTAACCAGCGGTGCAGAGAAGCAGAAAGTATGATTATAATCACAGGAAAATAGAAATGGACCTAGAAAATAGACCCAGAAATTAAAAGATGATGAAACTAGCAGATGAGGATGTTAGAACAATGATTATAAATGTGCTCCCTATGTTCAGGAAAGTAGAGGAAAACATGAACATGATGAAGCCCAAATGGAATTCTAGAGCTGAAAAGTACAATAAGGGAAATGGAAACCACAGTCGAACGGGGTCATCAGCTGATTAGCATAGAAAAGATCAGCAAACTCTCAGCCACAGAACTTTCCAAAATGAAGAGCACAGAGAGGAAGAATAGGCTGAAATAAATGAACAGAGAGTGGCTGATGGGATGCCAAGCTGTCTAACATACATGTAATTGGAGTCCTAGATGAAGGTGGATGGGAGGGTAGAAAAATATTTTAAAAAAAGGACCAAATATGTTTCCAAGTTTTAATATAAAGAGAAAATTAAAAAAAAATTTTAAGAGTTTATTGTCAAATTGGTTTCCATATAACAATTTGTGCTCTTCCCCACAAGTGCCCTCCTCCGTTACCATCACCCCCTTTCCCCCTCCCCCTCCCCCTTTAACCCTCAGTTTGTTTTCAGCATTCAATAGTCTCTCAGGTTTTGCGTCCCTCTCTCTCCCCAACTCTCTTTCCCTCTTCCCCTCCCCCTGGTCCTCCATTAGGTTTCTCCTGGTCTCCTGTTAGACCTATGAGTGCAAACATATGGTATCTGTCCTTCTCTGCCTGACTTATTTCACTTAGCATGACACCCTCAAGATCCATCCACTTTCCTACAAATGGCCAGATTTCATTCTTTCTCATTGCCATGTAGTACTCCATTGTGTATATATACCACATCTTCTTGATCCACTCATCAGGTGATGGACATTTAGGCTCTTTCCATGATTTGGCTATTGTTGACAGTGCTGCCAAGAATATTGGGGTACATGTACCTCTATGCATCAGCACTTCTGTATCCCTTGGGTAGATTAGCGGCAATAACACTGCTAAAGAGAAATTTTTAAAAGAAACCAGAGGGAAAAAGGACTAATTATGTATAATGACAAGAAGAATTATCACACATTTCTTGTCAGAAGCTATGCAAACTAAAAGGTAACTTTAAAGTTCTGAAAAGAAAAAACTTCAGTTTTTATAATATTGACAATTTGTTTCAAAATGAAAGCAAACAAAATCTTCTCTCTCTGTCTCTCTCTGTCTCTCTCTGTCTCTCTCTCTCTCTCTCTCTCACACACACACACAACTGAGAAAATTTGTCAGCAGTAGACCTATACAACAAAAAATGTTAAATTTTCAGTCAGGTTTGTAACTTAAATTTTTCTTGATTAAACCTCTTTATAAATGTTGACATTCTTCCTTTAATCTGATGTGTTTTACCATAAAATTTTTATATTATCTGCAGTCAATATTGAATTTTTACTTACTGTATTCTTGCCAAAATTAGCTGCTCTCATCTTTTCATTTCTAATAATATTTCTAATAGATTTCTTTAGACATATTTTTCCAAAGGACACTGATTCTGGAGTGTTTGCCTTCTTTTGAATTGAATTTCAGGCAATTTTAATTTATTGTTATAACAAATGTATTGAGTCTTTCTATCATCATTTTGTTTTATAGTTTCTGAAGCTTTAGTTTTTATGCCAATACTTTTGTGCTCTAAGTTTTAGGGAATATTGGTTTATGTGTGTGCCTGTGTGCTTCTGTGCTAAATGGACATTTTCTTTGCTTGTATATTGCCTACTGAATTGGAAGCCATCTGTATACCTTATGACTAATTCTAGTAGTGATCACTTTCATATTTGAAAATATGTTTGAATCTCTTCTTTTTCTCAATTTCAAGAATGAAAAATGAATTTGCTACTTCTAATGTAATTGAATAATTTACTATATTTTACTATTCTCAAAGAGAATAGATGCTTATTTTCTATTTTATTATATTTATATTTTAGGAGACTACAAACGGTTTGCCAAAGTGATTGTCATTTTATAGTTCGACCATAAGTATAAAAAAGATGCACTTGCTATTACCAGTTTAAAAAAATTTAGCCATTGTAGAATTAAAAAAAAAGTGGAGTAAAATTAGTATGTAATATTATATAACTTTCAGGTGTCCAACACTATAATTCAACATCTGTCTGTGTTACACAGTGATCACCACCAAAAGTCTCGTTACCATCTGTGACCATATAATTGACCTCTTTCATCCATTTTGCCCACCTGCCAACTCCCTTTCCCTCTGATAAGCATCAATCAGTTCTCTATATTATGAGATTTTGTGTGTTTTTTGTCCACTTGTTTTGTTTATTTATATTCCATATATGAATGAAATTATATGATATTTGTCTTTCTCTGTCTGACTTAATTCACTTAGCATAATATTCTCAAGGTCCCTCCATATTATTACAAATGGTAAGATTCTGTTCTTATGGCCAAGTAGTATTCCAGTGTGTGTGTGTGGGTGTATACACTGTATATATACTACATTCTCTTTATCCATTTATCTGTTGATGAACACTTAGGTTGTCTCAATATCTTGGCTATTGTAAATAATGGTGCAAGGAACATAGGGGTGCATATATCTTTCAAAATTAGTGCTTTCTTATTCTTTGGGTAGACACTCAGAAGTGGAAAATTGGATTATATGGTAGAACTATTCTTAATTTTTTGAGGAATCTCATATTGTTTTCCATAGTGGCTACATTGATTTGCCTTCCCATCAATAGTGTATAAGGGTTCTCTTTTCTCTACATCCTTTCCAACACTTATTATTTCTTGTCTTTTGGCAATAGCCACTCTAATATGTGTGAGGTGATATCTCATTGTGTTATTAACTTACATTTCCCTAATCATTAGGGCTTTTTTTTAGTTTTGGCATTATGTTAACTTCTGTAATCTATTTTGAGTTAATTTTGTAAAAGATTCAATGATTAAAACCCCATTTTTCCCATAATACTAGTTGTTCTAGCATCATTTGTTGAAATTTTCTTTTGCTTCTATTGAGTTATCTTTATACTATTGTTGAAACTCCATTAGTTATATATGTGGATATTGTTTGTAGATGCTATTTTGTTCCATTGACCTATGTATCTCTTCTTTTAAAAAATTTTTAATCTTTATTAATTTTTGAGAGAGAGAAAGAGAGAAAGAGAGGCAGAGTGCAAGTGGGGGAGAAGCAGAGATAGAGGGAGACACAGAATCTGAAGCAGGTTCCAGGCTCTGAGCTGCTGGCACAGAGCCCAATGTGGAGCTCAAACTCACAAACTGCAAGATCACAACCTGAGCAGAAGCTGGATGCTCAACCAGTTGAGCCACCCAGGTGCCCCTCTCTTCTTTATCCCACATTTTTTTGATTACGGTAGCTCCATAGTAAGTCTTGAGATCATCTACTGTAAGTTCTTCAATTTTTTTTTCTCGCTATTCCAGAGCCTTTGCATTTCTACATAAATTAGAATCAGCTTGGAAGTTTATACCAAAAATGCTTGTTAGAATATCAGTTGGGATTGCATTGAATCTATAGATCAATTTCAGCAGAGTTGACATTTAGGCAATTTGAATTTTGGGATTTATAAACATGAATATATTACCCACTTATGAATATCATTTAATTTTTCTGTAAGATGTTTGTAATTTTTAGTACATATATCTGTAATTTTTAGTGTAACAAAATTTGTTGTTTACCCTCCTTCTCAAAATAGAGACTAAAAAACAATCACAAAGACTTAGTACCATCATGAGTGAAATTAAGTATGGAGATTCTTCTCACATTACCATTTAATTCTGTAGCTTGGCCAGAATGAAAGATAACTATCTTGGACAATGATGACAGATGAATCAACTAGTTACTCTATTCACAACAAATGTTCCATATATGGTATTCATATTGGGATCTTTTAAATGTTTTCTTTTTTCTATGTTAAAATATAGAAGATACTAGAAGAATTAGTTTTTCACTAACTGAATCAATTAGTTCCTGAGGCTCTGGCCATTTCATAGGACATCATACACATTCATTACATTGATGATATCAGGTGATAGGACAAGAAAATTGGCTTAATTGGTAGGTTCTTTAGAGTACATGTACTTCTGAAAACACAGAGTCTGTGTTTTCACAAAAAATAAACACAGAGTCTGTGTTTTCACAGATTTTTTTGAATCCAGGAGTCTTAGGTATAAAAAGTTAGATATATTCACAAACAATGAACTCTTAAATGTTTAATGGGACTGTTTAAATTTTGGAGGCAATTTTTTCCACATTTTGGAGTACTGCCCATTTTATTAACTGGATGACCTAAAAAGCTGCTAGCTTTGCGTAAGGCCTCAGCAAGAGAAGAGCTTCATTTGACCCAGACTGCAGTACATCTCAAACTCTCAGTTCTTGTGTCCAAGGGAATCTGAGTTTGCTTAAAGTTGCCTATTGAAGATCAGAATGCTATGGCAGGCAGTGATAAGAGAACTGAGGGGGAGATTCATACCTTAATTTGAAAGGTAGCTGGGATTGAAATCTGTTTTACTTCACTCTCTGCTTCATGGCTCCCCCAATCACCAAGGAAACTGTCAGGAGCTTGCTTAGTCTGAGTTCATACACAGCTCCTTCAGCCTTTCTTCTTCTTTTGGACAAGTTTGTGATATATTCTATAAACTCATCAAGAGGTACCAGCGTAATAGAGTGTCTCAATACCCTACAACCAAAGACCACCAAGAACACATCTGATGTTGAACAAGTTGAGTTTGTTGCTTGTTGCAGATGGAGAGGATGTACCACACAAGGAACTGTAGGACATTTAGGCAAGAGGCAGTTAGAAAAGACTAACAAATTATTAACTGTGCTAGGTATTTTGGGGGATAGTTCAAAACAATAGTGTTTTTCTCAGGTTTGGATGTTATCAGCAAGCAAAGATAATTCTATGATTGGGTATCTTTTACCTATAAGTGGGAGGAATGAAATAAGTTTATATTTATAACTGGTAAAGAAATAGCAGTTACTCACATTAGATTAGGGAGATGTTTGGTTGATTTTAATGGTTTGGGCAATATTTCGTGTTTTATCTGTTTTTAGATATAAATATGAAGTGATTTTTTTGGTACTAATCCATTGCAATCAGAGCAGTCTTGGCCTTGTCTGGCGTCGATGGTCTGTAAAATTATTCTTGCCCAATAGGACAACCTAGCTGTGAGTGTCAGGCCAGCTCTTTGCAAAACCATAGTCTAGGCCAATCCTGTTTGTTGGGAGATATTTCCCTTCTCTCTGTTAATTAATGCTATTCACATCATTAATCTTAATAACCCTCTTTATATTGGTCTTTTATTTTTCCTTGTCTCATTCTTCATGTTTCTTCACCTGTAATCCTTGGAATGGAAATCTGGCTGACTCCACTTTCTCTTAGTCTATACCTTCATTCTTTTCTAGGTATAATAATTCAAACTAAGACACTTTTAGGGAGAAAATGTTCTAAGTATTATTCTCCTTTTGGATGAGGGCAGTTCAGGTTGATACCTGGTAGCGGTTTTCTGTGATGGCCACGTAAAAAGCATGCAGCATCTGTCAGGGCATGGTGACTGAGGACCAGACACCTATCACATCCCACATCCTTCCAGATGCCTTGTTCTTACATAGGTCTCTAGAATGAAATCTTAATCCTGAAAAAGAAAAAAAGATAGGCAGGGAAATACTAATTTTACTAAGGAAAAAATTAGAATAAACTAAGAGCATCTTGTTTTGGCTGAGATTGTGTTTCTACCACTAAAAAAGCTTAAGAGAGAAAATAAGTTCAGTGATCAAGAAAATAAAGAAAATCGCTTGATAATTCAAATTTATAATGAGAAGTATTGACAGTGGCCAGATGAGGCATGATCTCAGAAAGAGGAAAGAGGAAACCCAGATTTTTAAATTTTTCTTATATATACTTCTTCACATATGTAAAATTTTTCTACAACAAGTATGTATTACTTTTGTACCTGCCAGAAGCCAGTTTCTGGACTCACAAAGTTGAGAAAATTCTCCTTGTGAGGTAAGGCAGGTTTTGCAAGCCTTCCACCATAAGATGGCAACCGTTGTCTACCCCCACTCCACCATGTCTGCTTGAGCACTGACTGACCGACCCCCAGGACACATTGCCAACTGGCATGAGTGATTTGTCTTCTTATGCTAAAAATATGCTAAATTGTGCCTTGCAAAGGAGATTATAGGAATTTCTTCTTTTGTGTTTATGGGAGCAAATATTACATTTCCTGGGAAACCTGTTTTACTTCCCCTAAAGAAAACAGGCTGTTGAACCCTGCTCACAAAGAACTAACCTTTGCTTTTGCTATACTAAAAAAATTGCCTTGTATTTGAATACTGAGGATACCTTCCTTCGCCATATGATACGCATCTAAATAACCTACAATCAATCATTATTGATAAAGATTATGCATGATTCTTCTACCAATCTATGTTCTGGGAAATTTTTACATACCAATGAATTTGTCATCAGGAACCATTGTCTAAGGCAATTGTCACTCCTGTTTTCTACCCCATACATTTTTATAAATAAATAAAGCTGACTCTCCAGTCAGTGCAGAGATGCCTGCTTGTAGTGCAGAGACGCCTAGCTGGAGAGCAGAGATGCCTGCCTGCAGATCAGAAAGAAACTCGTGGCTCTCTCATTCACTTCCCTTTTCGCTGATTCTCATCTCTTTTGTGCCAACACTGTCCATCCTTCAGGGGAACCCTGGACCTGCTGGAGCTAGACTCCGGCATGTACACATGACATCATTAACTTATACTGTAGTTATTATTATTAAATTTATCCTAATAGAATTGTTACTGATAAAAACACTTAAATTTGTCTTTTTGATATATTCTCAGAAAATAATACCATCTCATACTATGAAGCTGAGAATTCTTTGTCTTTTTTACAAACTGTTGAAAATAAGAAACAAAATTCCTGCCTCTTGGCCATATATATCATTGGTAGTTGTAGAATGAATCCATGCTTATTTGTAATCAAATCTGTGATTACATTGGTCACATGACATTAAGCAAGTAGCAGTTCAATGGCAATATCCTCAGTTATTGTGGGAAGATAGATACTTAAATAGGTCAAATAGGAAATGTTATGACATTCACTTTTGTGGGCAGTGGAGGCAGGGAAAATCTATTTTCAGTTCTAACTTCAACCAGGAATTGTCTCTTTCTACCAAAAGAAGTGTCATTCAACCAATCCCCCTTTCCATTTCCACAGTTAATGTGGAAAGCCAGGTTCATGTAGCCACTGAAGCAGAGGGTCCTGTCCACTGTGAGAGGACAAATTGATCATGGAGAAATACTGAGTGTTACTATTGGGTGCAGAGCATATAAGCAGGACTCATAACCTTCCCCTGTAATCAGCTAATGCAGACCTGCCATCTAATAATGATTCAGAAAGTGAGTATTCAAAAGCTAAAATGGAGAGATAGGGCACAAAGATCCCAAGGCAGTGCATTAGAAAGGGACGAGAATAACAAGGGGTAGATGCACAGAAAGGGTGCAAATGACATCAGTACTAAACCCTCAGCTGGTATTAATAGTTATCTGGAGGCTAGTTTGAGAGAAATTGTGAAGTATATGTACAGATTTGGAAGACACAAAGATTTCAGTATATTATCAATATAATCAGTATCATTAAAAAAGATAAGCTACAAATTGGGAAAATATTGAACAAAAAGGAGTTATTCTTTCTTTCCTTCTGATTATGTGCCTGGTGTGCTGAGGAGTTTATATACCTTGGTATATGTGATTCTTATAATACTTTGAGGTAGGTACTGTGGTTTCTCTTATTTGGAGACCTGATGTTCATAAGCACCAAATAACTTAATTACAGTCCTACAGCAAACTGTTGGCAGGGCTGATTTCAGACCTAGATGTCTGACTCCTGAGTCTACATTCTTAATCACTGTGTAGACTGTCTTTTCAAACATAACAAAGGTCATCATCAAATATTTTGTGAAGAGCAACTGGAAACCCCTCATTATCTATAGCATATTCCTTAGAGTTTGGGGAGTATGCCCGGATAGAAAAAATGTTAGAATGTAGATTCAGCATCTTGCAACAGATTTTGTTGTTGTTATTTGCAAATTAGCAAGGCATGGAACATTTTCAGGTACTGATATTTGTGGATAATTGGGTCAAATGAACAGCACCAAATATTAAATGACAGCATCTGATGCCTAGATGGAGCAGGGATGGTAATTGAATTCTATCTTAGCAAGGTTCATTTTTCTCTAGGGAAGCTACATTTCACACTTCCACAGCATGAAATGCTACCATCTTCTTAATAGTTGGTAAGTGTAGATTTAGATTGAAAGGTTGTGCAGTGAATAAATTTGTTTTGTAATCAAATAAATATCACTTCCTTTTGGAAATAGATGCATTTATAGAAGGTTATAAGGCAATAAAGTAAGCACCTAAAATATGAGAAAGCTTTTTAAAATTTCATTTGAAAATCTGTTTGGAAATCAGTGAATATTTTGCAGAAATAGGAACATATCTTGCATTTTTTCTCTGAGTTCAATTTTTAATATTTAGTTTTTTAAGATCTACATATAAGTGAGGTCTATAGTATTTGTTTTGTCTGGTTTCTTCTGCTTAGCATAGTGACCTCAAAGTTCATCTATATTGTTGCAAGTGGCAAGATTTCCTCCTTTTTTGAATATACAGCTAAATTATATATAGGTATTTGTGTACTATATAAGTGTGTGTGTGTGTGTGTGTGTGTGTGTGTGTGTGCCATTTTTAATTATTTTATCCATCAACAGACTCTTAGGTTGTTTCTGTGTCCTGGCTATTGTGATTAGGGCATCAATAAACATGCCGATGTAAATAACTTTTTGAAGCAGTGATTTCATTTACTTTGGTTAGGTACAGAAGAGTGGAGTTGTTGGATCAGATGGTAGTTCTACTTTTAACTTTTTTAATGTTTATTTTTTGAGAGAGACAGAGAGAGAGACAAAACATGAGTGGTGGAGGGGCAGAGAGGGAGGGAGACAGAATCTGAAGCAGCCTCCAGGCTCTGAGGGGTCAGCACAGAGCCCAACGCAGGGCTCCAACTCACGAACCATGAGATCATGACCTGAGCCGAAGTCAACCTCTTAACTGACTTAGTCACCCAGGAACCCCTACTTTTAATTTTTTGAGGAACCTCTAAACTGTTTTCCCATAGTGGCTATGCCAATTTATGTTCCCACCAACAATACGCAAGAGTTCCCTTTCCTTCACATTCTTGCCAACATTTATGTCTTGACTTCCCTATAGGTATAAGATGGTATTTCATGGTGATTTTGATTTGCATGGCCCTGATAAGTAGTTATGTTAAGCACCGTTTCACGTACCTGTTGACCGTCTGTATGTCTTCTTTGGAAAAAGGTCTATTCACAGCTAATACCATATGCGATGGTAAAAAAACTGAGAGCTTTTACTCTAAGGTCAGGAGAAGACAAAGATCTCTACTCTCACCACTTTTATTCAGTGCAGTACTGAAAGTCTTAGCCATAACAATCGGACAGGAAAAAGAAATGAGGCATCCATATTGGTAAGAGAGAAATTAAACTGTCACTATTTGCAGATGACATGAAACTATACATTAAAAAATTACCTTAAAGTTTCCACCAAAAAAAATGTTAGAAGTGAATCAGTTCCTAAATGAATTCAGTAAAGTTGCAAGATACAAAATTAATATCCAGAAAATCAGTAGCATTACTATTTACTAGTTAAGTAGCAGAAAGACAAATTAAGAAAACAATTCCATTTACAGTTGCACCAAAAAGAATAAAATACCCAGGAATAAACTTAACCAGAAAGATGAAAGAGTTATACTCTGAACTGTATAAAATATTGATGAAAGAACTTGAAAATGACACAGAGAAATGGAAAACATTCCATGCTTATAGATTGTAAGAACTGATATTGTTAAAATATCCATACTACCCAAAACAATCTATGTATACACAGCAATCCTTATCAAAATACCAATAGGATTTTTCACAGAACTAGAACAAACAATACCAAAGTTTGTATAGAACCACAAAAGACTCTGAATAGCCAAAGCAATCTTAAGAAAGAACAAAACTGGAGGAATTTCTATTCCAGATCTCAAGATTATATTACTGAAGTGATCAAAACAGTATAGATATTTAGATCAGTGGAGCAGAATAGAGACTCCAGGGATAAACCCACATTTATATCATCAATTGTTCTGTGACAAAGGAAAGAATATACATTGGGTAAATGACAGTCTTTTTAATAAATGGTACTTTAAAACTGGACAGCTACATGCAAAAGAATGAAATTGGACCACTTTTTTAAACCATACACAAAAATAAAGCCAAAAATGGAATAAAGACTTAAATGTGAGACCTGAAATCATAAAACTCATAGGAGAGAACATAGGCAGAAAGTCCTTTGACATTGGCCACAGCAACTTTTTCTAGATATGTCTCCTCAAGCAAGGGAAACAAAAGCAAAAATAAACTATTGGGGCTACATCAAAATAAAAAGCTTTTTCACAGCAAAGGGAACCATCAACAAAAGATCTCCTGCATTTTTAATTGGTATATTCCTCTCTGGTTTGGCACAAAAACCACAGAGTGAAATTTTAATAGTTGGGGCTGAGGCAAATCTTTCTTTCTGTGAGGAATAGATGAAAAATAATACAAGATAAACTTTTTCTATCTAAGTAGATATGATACAGTAGATTTTATAAATGCTCAGGTTTTATTTTGAAATAAAGTATTCTACCTGATCACAGCTTTCTTATTGTAGATTAATATTGATATTTGACATGTCGTATTATTAGATCTACCTAATAGTTGATTCCTAGGGCTATCATGGCTCATTCTTTTATTCAATGAATATTCATTGAAAGCCTTCAATAAGTCAAACTCCCTTTTGGTTCTAGGAACTATATACTTGGTCACAAAATAGACAAGGTCCCTTCCCTTGGAGCAAACACTCTCATGGGGAAAATGAGATAGTATTTAAAATTTAAAACTATATATATCAGATGGTGATCAGTGCTCTAAAGGAAATAAAGCAAAGTTTTTTGATAGGGAGGGACCTGGAGCTTCTTTGGAGTAGGCAGGGAAGAGCAAGATGGTCAGCAGGAAACACTGCTGCAAAATCAGTGAAAGAACATCCCAGGCAGGGGTACTGATAGAGCTGCCAGTCAAGAACCAAGAAGTAGGCTATTCAAGAAGGAGATTGTACAAATAGTAGACTGTTTTATCTAGGCATAATAACCAGGGGATTACCTAACATCCCCTCTACTGGTGGTTAGGCTCCAATTCCATCCTTATATGTAGATTAATTACACACTGTTTGGTAACACTGGTTTTTTATTAATTAGTCACAAATATGTCAGAAATAACAAAATTGGGATTCTTGCATAGTGAACAAAAGACTAGTCAATGAAGTGATCTGGAGAGACTTAGTAATATAACTGTGTTCAGTTTGATAGTTAATAGGTTAATTCTATTAACTATCAGTTAAAAGTTTGTGGTTGACTTTCTATTAAAACTCTGAAGGGGGAAGAATACAATAAAAATGACATTGAGCCCAGCATCTTGTTAGAGCATGTTACTGAGCAAACATGCTACCTAACACACAAGTTAAATGCTGTTTGCTGTTCATGGGCTTTATTTGGAGGTCCACTCTTCTGGATGTTTTTTAGTGTAATACATTCCAACACCACTTGCCCAAGCCTGTTATTTCCACCTTGTTGCTCACATGGTTTTACTATGGCACTGATGTACATAAATGTGGTTGTTTCTGTGGTTTTCTTATGGGTTCTGGAGAGTTATAATTGTGCAAAAGGTCATAGGTCAGTTTATCTTTCCATAGATAGCACAAACCAAAACTCCTCTAAAATGCTGGTCTTAGCAGAATAATCTTGTAAGTTTCGTTTGTCTTTCCATGATAAAAACAAAGAACAAATAAACAAAAAAACTCAAAAATAATATCAGAGATCATTAGCACAGAATAATAGTCTTGAGCCAATGGAAAACAAAAGACACACACACAACATACGCACACAGTCACTCAATTATCTGCTCAAATATCTCAATTATATGCCTACTGCTTTTATTTCTTTCTTTACAGTATTTCCTAAAGCCTGAGAACATTTTGTTGTATTTTTGATGGGAGAAAGCATCATATAATACACTATAGGTCTTTCATTCATAGGAACTGGTGTTAAAAGGGAAAGATAATTGAGTCATTATGATGAGGGAGCCAAAGGCAACCTGAGGGCAAAGCACAAGCAAAGACCCTACACCCACCCCCTTCAGAAACCCGACTCAGTTTCCTGTAGCCCTGATATCACCCTCCCCTCCGTAGGGATGTGGGGAACAAAGGCAAGAAGGAAGTGGTAGATAAAATCAAATTTACTTATAACTTGCAGTTCATTGACAAATACTTGAGATAGGCAGAGTATCACATTTCTCCAGGAACTCCCTACTGTCTTAATGCCTTAGTGCCTTACTACAGGGAAAAAAACCACCTTAGCTTGACAGTAGCTAGGTCTCCAGTCTTTTGAGTCTTTAGAATATGGAAGTTCTTGGACACCTCCCTTTTGCCTTTACCTGCCCCCAACTCCATAGTATATATGCAGTGACTTCTCACAACCCCAGTGCAGCTCTTTCTGCCCACAGGTCCTGTTCCTGTGCTATAGTAAAATCTTTTTGCACCAAAGATGTCTCAATAATTCTTTCTTGGCCATTAGTGCCGGAGTTCAGCTCCAGTAGGTCCAGAGCTCAACGAAGGATGGATGGTGTCGGCAAAAGGGAACAAGAGGGCCTGGGCTTCTTTCTGCTCACCAGGCAGGCATCTCTGCACTGACCGGAGAGTCAGCTTTATTTATTGAAAAAAATGTGTGGAACAAAACAGAAGTGACGATTGCCTTAGAAGATGATTTCTGACGACAAATTCTTTGGTATGTAAAAATTTACCAGAACATAGATTGGTAGAAGACTCATGCGTAATCTTTATCATTAGTGATTGAAGTTGGTGACTAGATGCTTATCACATGGAGAAGGAAGGGATCTTTAGCATTCAAATACAAGGCAAAGGTAAGGGTTCGTTCTTTTGTGAGCAGGGGTCAGTAGCCTATTTTCTGGAGGGGAAGAAAAACAGGTTTCTTGGGAAATGAAATATTTGCTACTATAATCACAAAAGAAGAAACTCCTGTAAGTTCTTTCACAAGGTCTGATACCAGTCAGTCAGGCGTCTTGGGGATCAGTGCTCAAGCAAAAATTGAGTGGGGGTTGAGTGGGTATAGACGCTGGTTGCCATCTGACGGTGGGAGGTTTTGCAAACCTGCCTTACTTCAGAAATGGCTCCCAGGACATCAGCTCTGGACCCCCACTGACACCCTAAAACAGTATCAATTATAACTCAGCAAGGATGAGTGATCCAAACTGTAAATATACTGGTAATTCAAGAATATTTAGAAATTTCTATTGATAAATTTAATTAAGGGAGTATCCTAGTGGATGTAGTAAGTTCTTTCCAACCTCAAAATCTCCTTTAATATTTTAATGTTTATTTAAGATTTTAGTGAAAGACGTTCTCCTTTTGGGGACTTCCTTTTCTTCCTTTTGTTTCTTTATGGTAAATTATGTCTTACGGAGCAAAGTGAAACTTTGTTCTTTATAAATGCAGAAGTCTTGTTTTTAAAGAAAAAACTTATTAAGAAAAACTAATTTCTGTTAATAAATTAGAGGACTAGAAGATGTGTTGTTTAACTGTAGTCATAATTAACCCTGTTGCACTTGGGACTCTCATAGATCCTTGCTTCTTAAAACTTATGTGCATGTGAATCATCTGGGGAAGTTAGTACAATGCAGATTTTGATTCAGAAGTTCTGGGATGAGGCCTGAGATTCTGCATTTATGACAAGCTCCCAGATGGTGTCGATGCTGCTAGTCTGTGGACCACAATTTGAATAGCAAGGAGTAAGAGCTTTTAAAAATTCCTAATACAGAAGCCATGCCCAGAACAGATTAAGATTAGATTCAAATGAAACTTCTGAAAACTTCAGTAAATACTTCTAAAACTAACTAGGAAGAATACATTTCTAAAATGGTCTATGCAATTTTTTTATGTGGTAAGAAGAGTAGGAGATATGCATTTTCTTACCAAGTTTTAAAATTGTATAAAGCTGATAAAAATAAATCACTGAGATACTTGAATAAAAATGTACCAATAAATCAATGAAATAGAACAACTAGGAACAAACCCTAGCATCTTGGGAAAATTTAGTATATGATGCATGTTATTTCAAATTGAAAGAATAAAAATAAATTATCCAACAAAAAGTATTGGAACAATTGTTAAAAAATTGATGTTAGATTTCCTATTTCATAACTTTATACCACAATAAATATTAACTGTAAAAACAGAAGCAGTATAAGTATTAAAAAATATAGGTAAATATTTTTTAAATCTTGATGTAGGAGAAAAGATCTTTCCAAATAGGTCACCAGAGGTAAATTAATTGAGGAAAATACAGATTTAAGTACATGAACTTGTAATTTTTATATGCTAAAATCAGCATATGATTATAAAAGATGAATAATAAGCCAAGAAGATATTACAGCATATATAATAGATGAGATACACCATTTATGCAAATCAATAATAAACAGGCAACTACCCTAACCAAAATGATGGGTGATGTGAGCAGAGAAACAATAAAGGAAGAAATGTAAAGGAATACCAAACACAAAAGTTAACCAAATAAGTTGAAATTAAAGGACATATTGTATCATTTAGCCATTTTTGTGTAACAGCATTCCCAAATTCATTGGTAAGAAAACAATTATTTGTTATCAAAACTCACACATCTTTTGGTTAGCCTGTGAGTTTCCTGCCTAGGAATGATATTTCCTAGGCTTTCTTTTGTTTCTATATGTAGCTGGTGCCTGTATGTAGCTGAGGCTTACCTAGGATTGTTTCCCTAAGGGAAGTTCTACACTATGAGTCTTTCATACTCTGATAGAGTTCCATGTACTTCTCACCCATTTTTTGGGTATTACTTGGCTAGTTTAGTTTGTCTTTCTTATGGAAATGATAAAAGAATAAAAGTGCAAGCCCAGTTGGGCAAATGTTTGTGTATCAAGTCTCTGCTTGTGTCTTATCTGCCAATGTATCGTTGAACAAAGCAAAAGGCATGACTCATAATCCAAGGTCAAGATGTATTTATCTTTTAATATGAGGGATTGCAAAGTCACACAGTAGAGGACATGGATAGATGCAGCAGCAAAGATTTGAGGTCTTTATATAATCTGTTAATATTATCTTTTGTGCATCAGTTAGTGGATATTCTTTACAAAGCTTATAATATTCAGTATTGTTGAGAGTGTTAGAGAATTGGTATCCAATTTCCATTTCCTTTTGTTGGGGGGCTTATAAATGAATAATAAACTATTTGGCAGAACATTTTAAGACTATGCTTCAAAATCCTTTTTAAAGATGTGTATTTTTGACCCAACAGTTCCATTTTAAATAATTTTTTTGCAAGAAAATAATGAGTGAAAGATGGAAAATTTTAAGAGTTTAATCCAGACTAATGTAGACCTGGTTGCACATATAAGGCTATCCTATCTCTCTCTCTCTCTCTCTCTCTCTCTCTCTCTCTCTCTCGGACGCATTATATATTTTTAATATCTCTCTGAATATAAGGGTATTAAGTACTAAAGTGTTTGTAATAGCAAATACATGAAAATGTTCTTTGTTGCATTAATATAAAACTGGTAAAAATATATTAGCATGTCTACACAATGGGTTACTAAGGAACTATAAAGATAATGATGCTTGAGGTGCCTGAGTGTCTCAGTTGGTTGAGCGTCCAGCTTCGGCTCAGGTCAAGATCTCGCGGTTTGTGGGTTTGGGTCCTGCGTCAGGCTCTGTGCTGACAGCTAGCTCAGAGTCTGGAGCCTGTCTTCCAATTCTGTGTAGCCCTCTCTCTTTGACCCTCCCCTCTTCACACTGTCTCTCTCTATCTCTCAATAATAAATAAAATATTAAATTAAAAAAAGATAATGATGCTTATATTTATTGAAATCATGACATCGTGTACTGAAATCATGAAGTCATGAAAGAAATCTATGCAATATAGATTACATGGAAGCAGGGGCTGATTTTAATAATACATATGGTTATATGGCCATTTAATATATGAAAAAATATTTATCAAGGTATTTCTAAGTAGAGGACTATAGATGATTTTATTCTCTTACTGTTTTTAAATATGTTTTGTTTGTAGTTTTATGCACTTAGACATCTTTATAATCATAAAAAGACTGACAATCTATTTTTATTTTTAAAAAGTTGTATTGAGGATTTCATTATAATTAGCTTGGGGAAAATATATGGGTAATGACAACCCATGTTGTGGAGTCAAAACATTCCATGGAAAATAGCTACGGTTCTTACAGGACAGATTTGCCCAGTCACATCACAAGTGATAGTCTGCTTCCTTTTGAGCAAAGGAACATGACAATAAAATTAATAAGAGAAATTCAAATTTATAGAAAATAGAGTATTAGTAAGGAAGGTATGGGCACTGTTATATACACATACATACATATCCAAGCATGGCTTCTATAAAAATAATGTTTGCTTGGTTCTGTAAAAGGAGGAAATATTTCAAGGTTTATGGTAAAGTCATTTTGGAGGTGGGGAAGGTTGGTTTGGAAAGGATTCCACATTTGTCACGCTTTTTTCATGTTTAAAAAATGTGAGTCTGATTTAGTGAATGGAACATTGTTAGAAGTCAGAAAATATTTCTGTTTCTCATTATACTTTTCATTTGTATCATGACTTTGATGAAGGCTCTCCTCTTAGTATGAAAGTCATTAACCAACCAAAGGTATGTAGAACATTTACTATTTTAATACAGATATTCAATAAACTTATGAATACTAGTTAAAAATAAAACCCTCTAAGAATCATTTCATTTACTACATGCTTTGAGGATCCATTAAATATTTTCTGCTCTGAGTACAAAATAAGAAAATTAACTTAAAGCTTAATTAGCCATAATAATTTTTAAAAGAAACCAGCAGTAGGTAATTGTATTGTATTATTTGAAGCAATGGGAGACTATGGGATGGGACAGGCATGCAGGTAATGAATTTTATTGAAAAATCCAAATTTAAATGACAGATTTTGCAGATTAGAGACCATTGTTCCATAGACTGTATATTTCAAAGTTCGTTTGAGATTTGAAAAATGAGTTCTATTCCAAAAATAATTTTTGAAAAGCCTTTAAATTTGTTCCATCTCTGCAGTGTATTGATGAAGAAACTGAGATTCAGAGTAGGCTTATACCTTACCTCAGTGATTAATAACACCTGGTAGGTGTAGTTGAACATTGTTGTTACATTTGGTCATTACCGCCATCATGTCACCCAGGCTGAGTAGTTATCAAAAGCCACCATATGCCAGATGAGGAAATGGACACCCAAAGCATTTCAATAGCCTACTCAAGAGATGGAATGCCCATATCCACTCCTAGTCCAGCTTCTTCTCCTTCGTCGCTTCTCCTGCTCAGGTAGCACTTTCTACCTGACCAGGCTGCCTTCTCTCCATAATGGTTCTCTCTGGTACATGCTCCAAACCAGGGAAGTTGTAGCATTTAACTTAGAGAGTATTTAAAGAGACTTGCATTGAAAGTGCTGTTGTAAGAAGGGATTGATCTCAAAACAGCAGTCCTGTGTGTAAATATGTCCAATAATGACAAACACTAGCAAGTGAGTATTCAGAACAGTATGAAACTTTTATTTAGTAATTTTATAAGATGGATGTGTGTGGCGGGGGTGTATATGTGCAAACTGCTTTATGTGTTTTTCTTCTATAGCAGATTTTAATAAATGGTTTATTTGTTACTTTAAAAGTTATATTAAAGACCTATAATTTGAACACTGTAGTATTGCAGGCATTCAAGTTCTTTATTTTCACAAATGTTAATGATATAATTGATTTTGAATTAGGTCTTATACAGTGTATTGTACTCCTTTCAAGTGAACTAAATTCCTAGGTTCTGTATGTTCATTAAAAACACTTGCCCACTTCAATTTTGACTTTTAAGAGGAGGAATGATGGATGAGAAAAATGTGTATCTGAGACTCCCTTATGGTGTCTGTCCTTCCTGTTAGTTGATACATGCCTTATGCATGGGACCCTCAAGGATCTATTTGCTGAGGGACCACAGAGTCTATGCACATTTTAAGAATCCTGGTTCAGAATTTGTTTTGTGAAGATCTTATCATGGCCTCAGACATAAAAAATAAAATAAATGATAATGGCCACATTATATTCTACTATGTATCTACTAGATTTTATGTAACCATTTGTCTCTGGTTAGACATTTGAGATACTTAAGATGTTTCTGAATCTGTTATTGTTTAAAATATACTAAAATGAACACCTTAGTACATGTATCTTTGAATGCACCTCTAGTAATTTTTATAGGAGAAACTCCTATAAGTGATGTTATTGTACAAATTTACACCTTCATCAATTTCAAATAATCTTTCTCCTGCAAAATTTCACTAACCTTGAATCAAACTTCATTTTACTAACATTACTGATGAAAAATGTTTTCTCAGTATATAAGTGTATTTACCATTTTATATCCGAGTGAACTTTTAAAAATGTGTTTACCAGTATGTTTTTGTCATCTATAAGTAACGTGTCTTTCTACATCTGAGATTTATGTAAAATAATATATGGAACCAGAGACTCTGTGATTCTGAGATTCTCTCTGAATTCAAGAATGGTGGTATTGGTTTTCCTTAAATTTTTTGTAAGTTTCCAACCACATAATATTTTACATATAAAAAAGCAATATAAAAATGTTAATGTCTCCTTATTTGCAAGCAAGATACATAAAATAAAACAAGATATATATGTATTATCTGATGTGGTTTGAAGTGTTGGGGTTTGGAGTCCATTGCCAAAAAAGAATTCTTGAGATAAGATGTCTTCGACGCTAAAAGGTGGTTTTATTAAGGCACAGGGACGAGACCCGGGGGCCGAAAAAGCTGCACAAGGGTGTGACGAGTGACTGATTATATAAGATTTCCTGTCCTATGGAGGCTGGCGTCAGGGTTCCAGGAAATTGAATCTATAGGTTTTTGGAAGTTTGGCTATTGATAAAATTGCTCTTTTCCCCTGTACATCTTTAAGACAGTTGTAAACTGAATGAGACTCATATCCTGTATGACGGTGATCTTTATCAATTAACCATTTGTTTTTCCATTTCCTTTGTTCTTGGGCAGCCAGGAGTGCCTGAGGAATGTTACACATATCCAAAGTGCGGGGAGAAGGGTGTTAGCTTTTCCTTTGCCCTCAGCTTGCTTTTGTTTGCCACATCATTATCTAACATATATGAAATTTTATTCAGTGTTTTTTACAAGACTTCCTTAACATATGAAGGATTTCAGTCTATAGACACTGCCCATTTCCCTCAAATGAGCTGTTTTTCATCTCTATAGCAGTGTGAATGGGGTAGGACTATAAAAAATATCCACTGAGGACATAGCAAAACTAGTATCTTAAGATACCTCCAACATTTGTAAGATGCCAGATACCCTAATATATAGTGAAATAGTTAAGTATATAGGGATGAAATTACTTGAATACAAGAACCAAATTACTTGAATATTATTCCAAACATTGCAACTTACTTTTTGAATGACCTGGAGCAAGATAAATTTCTGTGTCTCAGTTTCCTCATCTGTGAAATGGGATATAACAGGAACCTACATTTAAAGGGAATCATAAAGCCATATGAGAAACTGTACAGAAAAAATCTAGAAATCCTGGCACTTAATAAATTCTTTTTAAAAAACCACTGGTAGCAAAATGTCAGATATTTTTTTTACCCTAGAGGACAGACAGTGGGGCTAGTTGTCCAGAAGGATCGTCCAGAAGGATTCTCCTATTAGAGAAGCAACTGGTGACCCTGAATTGTAAGAAGTTTATGTGCTGATTTGGCATGTATGTTCTGTAGATAGAAGTGGCAAGGATCTATCTACCATAATATCTAAGAGTCTCTGCATTATAACAAATCTAGAGTTGCTTTTTTAAAAGATCAATTAGGTATTAAAGGAAATGTTACAAGTACAACATCAGTGATGAATAATTAAGCAAAGATTGAATATGTTTACTGTAAGTAGAATCCACTTCCAATGACCTTACTGATAGAGTGAAATAATTTTAAAAACTATTCTTTGACAACTATAAGACATCAGTGAAAGAAAATAAGGAACCACAAAAGACCCCAAATAGCCAAAGAAGGGCAAGAAGGAGGACAAAGAAAAATAAAGACTGGAGTCATCAAACTTCCTGATTTCAAACTCTATTCCAAAGCTATAGTAATCAAAATCATATGACATCAGGATAAAAACAGGCACACAGACCAACTGAAGAGAGTTGAGAGCCCAGAAGTAAATCCATACATATATGGTAAACTAATCCTTGACAAGGGCACCAAGAATAGACAGTGGGAAAGGGGAAATTTTGGGAAAACTTGAAATCCACAAGCAAAAGAATGAATTCAGAGTTTTACACCATATACAAAAATTAACTCAAAATCGATTAAAGACTTAAATATAAGACCTGAGGCCATAAAACTCCTAGAAAAAAAGCATATTGGGTAATCTCTTTGATATCAGTTTTGGCAGTGATTTTTTTTCATTAAAAGCATAGGCATCTAAAGCAAGAATAAATAAATGAGACTATATCAAACTAAAAAGCTTCTGTACAGAAAAGGAAATAATCAACAAAATGAAAAGGCAGCCTACAGAATGGGAGAAAATATTTGCAAACTATGTATCTGAAAAGAGGTTAGTATAAAAAATATGTAAGGAATGTATCCAACTTAATAACCAAAAAACCCACAAGTAATTTGATTTAAAAAATGGGCAAAGAACGTGAATTTGCATTTTTCCAAAGAATATATACAAAGACGATATATAGTAGTATATGAAAGAGTGCTCAACATCACTAATCTGCAGGGAAATGCAAATAAAAACCACAATGAGATACCACATCATACCTATTAGGATGGCTATTAGAAATTTGTCATAAAGATAGGGAATAACAAATTTTAGTGAGGATGGGAAGAAAAAGGAAAACTTGGGGAATGTAAACAAAAAGGAATATAAATTGATCGCATCCCAATGAAACACTCTATGGAGTTGCCTCAAAAAATTTAAAACGGAACTATTAAAAAAAATAGAACTACCATATGATCCAGCGATCTGATTTCCAGATATATATATCCAAAGGAAATGAAATCAATACCTCAAAGAGCTGTCTGCATCCCTACATTCATTGCAGCATTATTTACAATAGCCAACGCATGGAAACAACTTAAGTGTCAGTTGATGGATGAATGGATAAAGAAAAAGGAGAACATATACACAATGGAATTATTTAGCCATAATAAAGAAGGAAATTTTGCCATTTGCAATAGAATGGATGAACTTGGAGGACAGTATGCTAAGTGAACTAGGCACAGAAAGTCAGATACTATTATGATCTCATTTAAAAGTGGTATCTGAAAAAGTCTAAGTTATAGAACCAGAGTCTATAGACTGGTATTTGTCAGAGACTGGGGGCGGGGTAGAGGAAATGGAGGAGAATGTTGACAGAGAGTACAAATTTTCAGGTATAATATGAATAAGTGCTTGGTATCTAATGTGCAGTATGATGATTATAGTTAATAATATTATACTGTATATTTGAAATCTGCTAATGGAGTAGAACTTAATCTTCTTACCACAATCACACACAAAAGGTAATGCATATGTTACTTAACTTGATTATGGTAATCATCTCACAATGTATATTAAATAATCATGTTGTACAGTTTAAAAAAATCACATTGCACATTTGAATGTGTACAATTCTTATTCTTACCACACCTCAATAAAAGCTAGAAAAAAATCTTTCTTTTAATTTTTGCTTTAAAAAAATGTTGTTATTAGTAATGGACTAAAAGTTGACTAAATGTTAACTTCAGCTCTTCACTCTATTCTCTCCCAGAACTTCAAAAGTATTCTTTGGGAAAACTTCTCTCTAAGTTGAAATATTTTCACAAACATTTCCATGTTTATACTTACCTTTAAATCCAGAACCCCAGGCAGCTGCTTACCAGTGAATTAATCTGGTCAGCTGCTTCGAGCTGCTATTTTAAACTCACTATGCAGTATATACACGTCCAGTGTGGTATCACAGAAAAGTTGATTATATTTCCATGAAAAGAAGGGGTTGGTGAGCCTCTAATCCTTAAGTTATCCCTTTGACCATATTTTATTTCATTGTAAATGGAGTTTACCACGCAGAGGAATACCTGTCACTTTCTGGTTGATTCCTAACTAAAGGATCTCCTCACTCACAGGTGACAATATACTCTCAGCTCTTAGCACTCCTATTACTTCAGACTCATTGAAAAGCTGGTTTTGAAATATGTTGTCTTTTGCTAATTTTTAATAAGTAGAAAATATGACAGAAAACACATTGAATATAAACAAAGTAGGTTTTTATGAGGTTTTCATTAGGATGGGTCTCTCATAAAAGCTCTATTCAGTAGTACCTTACTTCTACTGCATTCTAAGGTTCTAGAGAAAATTCTGGAACTGAGGCTTAGATATACATATGTAAAACTTTTCTTTCTCCCAACTTAAAAGTCAATCTCATTGACATTCTCTGTTTTCTTTTCATATTTATTTTTTCTTTCCTGTTATAGCATGTATTCCTGGACATTTATTTACAATAATTTGTAACCATTAGAAAGGAAAAGGAAAAACACCTTAAAGAAGGCAAATCAAGGGACATGAAAGTCACTAGCAACCTAGAAATAGCTGCACACTTGCTAGCACAGTTTTAGTAATGAAAAGCAATTTTTATCATTTGCTTGGATTTATTACCTTCTTAAAGTTATCATGGATGTAAAATGGCTCTAATCCACTGATGCTCAATGGTGCTGAATGAAATTATTTTTATATAAGACAGGGTAATACATAATCATTTTCTTAACTTAAATATTATTTTTCAGTCATGAGCCAAATATTTTTTTGCTAAATGAATTAAAAGATAATACAAATCCATTGCCACCACCTAAGATATAGCAAAATCACATTTTCTCTTATTGCCTCATTGTCTCCTTGGTTACTGCCCAAACACCATCAATTTATTTTTCTGAATCACTCTTTTGTGTGACCCATAGCTACTTACATGATCGTTAAGATCTCACAGCAGTTCAGTTAGTGTTAATATAAGTAGTAATGTTGCATCTTCACTGCTTTCCAGCTTCTGTGGGTCTCAGTGAAATTAGGACCAAACATCTTTTTAAAAATTTTTTAAATGTTTTTTATTTATTTTTGAGAGACAGAGAGAGACAGCACGGGGAGGGTCGGGTCAGAGAGAGAGGGAGACACCGAATCCAAAGCAGGCTCCAGGCTCTGAGCTAGCTGTCAGCAAAGAGCCTGACACGGGGCTGGAACCCACGAATCGTGAGAGGATGACCTGAGCCAAAGCTGGACTCTTAACTGACTGAGCCACCCAGGCACCCCAAGACCAATCTTTTCTTGCAATGACTATGTTTTGTACCTTCTCAATCTGGTTGTATATTTTTTTTCATTTTGGTGTGGCAATTCATTTCCTTAGTAAAGACAAGACAAAAAACAGTTGTATATGAGAATGGATGATATTATTTGGTTAAAAAATTCACTATAGCTTTTGTTGCTCTTTCAACCTTTTACTAAACTTGAAGCAAAACTGACTTTTGCTGTAAAAAGGAATATCCCATAAATTATAGGTATATATATTATAATAAAATATGGTCTTATAATTTCAAATCTATTAAGTAATGGTCATTGTCATAATCCTTATATAATATTTGCTTTCCATTATTTATATATATTGTCACTGGTACTGCATCCTCAAAAAACATCCATTTCTGCAGTATTTATTGTTTTATTGATATTGCAGTATTTATTGATACTTTATTGGACAACTGTGAAGAACTCTTAAATGTATATTTATTTATATTTTCTTTTTCAATCATATAAAAATATTCTCATGGGGCATTAGTCCCTGACCGCCACCTTTATATATTCTTAATATATTCTTATCATGGATTATTTGGGATATTTATTCTTCTCTATTTTTAAATCATGAGTGTTTGTTCTAGCTACCAAAGAAATTCTTGTGAACCCAAAAACACACAGACTATATTTTTTGAGGACTCAGTTTCAAAATAGAGTTAGTTTCTATTGAGTCTCATAAGTCTCATAAGTCTCTTAATATGTGTAAACATGAATTCTAATCATTGGAATATTCTACAAGTTCATTAAAAATAATGAACTTTTAGAAAGTATATTTTTTAACTTTCATTTTAATAATTGATATGATTTAAGAAATTTTGTGTAAGTATATATCTGTTTAAGCAATTTTTTAATAAAATGATTTTTCTGATTATGATGCAATTCAGCTTTGTTGCACAAATTAATAAAATCAGAAAAATACAAAGAAAATAAAAATCATGCATATGCTCACCAGATAGCAAATCACCATTATCTTAAAAATGCATATTTGTAAATAAGCATTTTTAATGTAACTGAGAGCATACATGTTAGTTTACTTTTTTCTCTTAGCAGGATGTAATGTGATCTTTAATAGAATAGCCATCATTTGAGGTTTCCATAATTTATTTAATAAATGCCCCATTCTTGGACATTTATATTGTTCTCATGCCTTTCATAATGATGTAACAAACAGCCTTGAAAATAAATGTTTATGTGGTTTTCTGGTAACTGTTTTAGATACATCATCTTGAATTAAATTACTGAGTCAAAGATTTGCATTTCCACCCACACTGTGCCTCCTCTTAGTGATTTAGTACTTTGGGTTGCCCTGATTTCCTTCTGGAAAGCCAGAAAGTGATGTGAAAAACTAATTTATAAAGGATATTGTTTTATTTTCCCTCTTTCTTGCTCAATTGTCTTAAGTCAGTTCTGCAAAACAGTCTATGTGGGCAAGTTTATTTGCAGGAGGGTAAGTGAAGAATAAGCAGCAGCACTGGAGCAAGTTTGAGCATAGAGAGTAACTGCAATGCACTAACAAAGTCCTCAGCCACCCCAAGGACACCACAGGAGCTCAATTTCTTGAATTGAGGTGGGTCCTTGTATCCAACCCTCTGATTGGTCCTTAGATCAAAGTGGGCTGCCCCGTGTGGGCTGAGCAAGGCAAGACATTGTGTGTGCTCAGCCTTTGGGTGAGGGCAATGCCTTATCCCAAAGTGGGGGTCTGTGTGGTGAACTACTAGGTGTTCAGCACCTTGGCTCCTTGGATTTTGCATTATCAACCAAGAAGAGATGAAATGTAAATCAAAAGAAATGACTCTCCATTGCAAAAATTTTAGTTTTATCTGGCACCTAAGTTGGAAGATATATTTGAATAGGTTCCTTCTCAAATTTCTTCCACCTCTTTCTCAGAATCTTGTTCTAGAATTCAAAATAACAATTACTAGATATGAGAAGAAGACATCTTGACATTTATTGACACTTATGACAAAGCATTTATTGACAAAGCAGCGACATTAAACAGCACATATTTTATAAACCAGTTTAAGAGTTTACTGCATGAACAAATCTTATTGTGAAAATAATTGTTACTGATTATTAACAAAGTGACTTACTATGTTTTGATGATTAAATCAAAATTTGACAATTAAAAAATTATGTGAACTCCTGATGAACTCCCCCCCAATAATTTACTTCTAATTTTTTTTGGTTAAATATATGTTAGCTGGAGAGTTTTGTTTGGGGACAGCTTAATTGCTGTTGTACACGGTTGTACTTGGTGAATATTCATATTGTTTCTGTTCCCTAGGATGAAAAATTAGCATCATTTAACAGCATTAAAATACTTAGTAGAAGCACAGCTCTTTGTTGCCATATTTTGTAAGTGCAGAGATTAGGGTTAATTTGGAGAGAGTCATTTGGAGTACTCTGTATCTCCCTATGAATGCATAAAGCAGATATTTGAGGACTCTAAAAAATAAATAGTAGCAGATGTGGTAGGGAAGAGTATGAGAATTTGAAGTACCACTAAATTGGTGGTAAGTTCCCCATTTTTCCCTTGAATCTTCTGGCTTAGAATCAAGGTAGTCAAAATCTGTAAGTGCACATTGGAGTGGACAACTAGAGCTCCAGATTTTTTCCTCTTCAGACTCTAGGTGAAAGAAAGGGCTCCTCTGCAAATGAGAAGGGTGGCAGTGAAGGTCACAGGTGCTTGAGACTCTGAGGGAAGGGAACTTTCTTCTTTGATTGGAGGATGTGGAGGATGTCAGGCCCCAAGAAGACAAGGCAAACACTTAGTGCTGTTTTTCTATCTGTATCCTCTCACCACTTCATCCAGTGGTATAGTCACAGGGAGTGAGTAACAGAGGAGGATGAACAAAATGCCAGCTTTTCAACTGGAGGAAAGGAGAGCTTTAGGGAACCAGAAAGTGGGGTGGATGGAGGGGTAGGCATGGGAGATAGCATTGGGGGAGGGACTTGGGAAAGAGACTCCATAGATTTGTTTATGAATTTCTGAGCTCACCCTAAGAAATTGCCAAATTTATATCTTAAGCCATAGCACCATTTGCTCTCTCAACCAAAATGTAGGAGTGCTCCAGTTGTTCTACATCCTCATCAACACTTGGTATTGTCAGTCTTTTTAATTTTAGTCATTTAGTGTACATGTAGTCGTGCGTATCCTTGTAATTTTAATTCACATTTCTCTAATGACTAATGATGTTAAGGATATTTCATTTGGCTTTTAGCTAGTCATATGTCTTCTTTAAGAAGTATCTATTAAGGATTCTCAGTGTAAGATTTCTTCACATATTTTGGATGCAAGTTCTTTGTCAGACATATGCAATGTGAATATTTCCTCCCAGGGTGTGGCTTCTTTTTTTACTTTCTTAACAGTATTTTGGAAAAGCAGACTATTTGTGATTGAAGAAATCTAATTTGTCTTTTTTTTCCTTTTTGTGTTCTGTTTAGTAAAGATTGTGAAACTTTTCTGTTTTATTTTCTTCTGTAAATTTTATAATTTTAGCACTTGCAGTCAGTTCTGTAATCCATTTCAAATAGATTTTTATTTATGGTGTGTAAAGAGTTGAGGTTTTATTCTTTTCCCATACGAATGATCCAATTGTTCTAGCACCATTTGTTGAAATGACTATTCTTTCTATATTGAATTACTTTGGGACTTTTGTTAAAAATCAACTGACAATATATGTATTAGTTTCTTTATGGACCATATTCCATTCTGCTAATCTATGTGTCTTTCCTTAAGCCAATAAACTGTTTTGATCACTGTAGCTTTATGATAATTCTTGAAATCAGAAAGTGCTTAAAATGTATTCTTTAAAAAATTGTTTTAGGCTACTTTAGAAGCCCTCAGAATTTCTGTTTAAAACTCAGAAGTAGCTTATCTATTTTCATCACAAACTTCAATGAGATTTACTGGGATAACATTGAACTATATACGTATATCTTTCAGGAAAGAATTAACTTCTAACTTGTTAACAACATTGAGTCTTTCAATCTATAAACATAGTATATGTCTCCATTTAGTTAATTCTTCATTAATTTATGCAGCAATTTTTATAGTTTTTCTTATACAGATCTGAAATATTTTATTAAATTCATCTCAACATCTTGTTTTTTCATGTAATTATAAATGGTATTTGAAAATTTGTATTTTGTAGTTGCTTTTTATATTGACTTTATATCTTGCTGCCTTAATGAATTCACTTACTAATTCTAATAGGTTTTTATGGAGTCCTTAGGATTTTCTTTGTTCATGATCATGTCATCTGTGAACAAAGTCATTTTAATTTTACTTCTCCCTTTTCAATAGGCATTCCTTTGATTTCTTATTCTTTTGTTATTGATCTGGTTTGGACCTCTAGTACAGCATTGAATAAAAATGGTGAAAGCAGACATCATTTCCTGTTCTCAGTTATGCACTGGGGTGGGAGGAGCATTTAATATTTCAGCATTAAGTATTATCTTAGCTTGGAGTTTTATAAATACTCTTTATTAAGTTGAGTAAGTTTCTTTCTAGTTTTTTCCTAGTTTGCCAAGAGTTTTTATCATGAAAGAATGTTGGGCTTTGTACAGATTAAGATGGTCACATGATTTTTCTCCTTTATTTTGTTCATATGTTGAATTACATGTATTGATTTTTTAAATGTTATTCAACCTTGAAATCCTGCAATAAAATATTGAGTCATGATGAATTATCCTTTTATATAATGTTTCATTCAATTTGGTAATATTTTATTATGTATATTTGCAAATGCACTCATAAGATATTGATCTATGGTTTTCCTTTCTTTAAAAAAATACCTTTTAAAAAACATGCATACCACAGAAACACACACATATTTTATTATTCTGACTCACTGTGGGATGAACTTGAGATAGCTTGAACATGTCAAGAGTGTAGCACAAATGATAACTGGCTCAGTGGCTTCTTGCCCACTTGTAGTAGCCCAGGCCAATACATACTACTAAAACTTCAACTTCTGGAGAAGATTGTTTATTTCTGGATTCTTATAGGGGTGGTTCTGTTTTCACTAAATCCATCTAAAATATAATGCTCTCATTTTTTAGACTAAACCCTTTGTCGCATCAGAAAATATTTTCCCTATTATTTCTTTGAACATTGATTCTTATCTTGCTCTCATTATAGAATTCCTATTGTCCATTAATTGTTTCCTTGCATCTGGCCTCATATATACATATGTATACAGACAGATATGAATATATAAATATATAAAAATATATATATTTATCTTTTTACCCTTGTGGTCTGGGTTTTAGAAAAATTTCTCTAGTTTGTCTTTTATCTCCCAAATTCAGCTTTTTGCATTGTCTGATTTGCTGCTCAGTACCTTCTCTGTGATAAATTTGACAGTAAACAATTTGAGGATTAAATGAATTAATATGTTAAACAACTAGCCTTAGTATGCATCAGCTTTCTTTTCCTACGGTGTTTGCTTTTTAGTTTTCCTATCTTGTTCCTCAGTGTTCATTAGTTTTCATTTTTAGCATTCTTTTGTCTGTTAATTTTCAGCAATAGGTTTTTTAAAAAGCCTTCTAAGAATTATATATATCAAATAAAAGACAATGAAGATTTGAATGCAGTGCTAAGATAAAAATCCATGGTAACTTTATGGGTCTTTTTTCCACTTTAAGATATGGGCTTATCTGGGGGCACTTGGGTTGGCTCAGTAGGTTCATGAGTTCAATTCCCACTCAGGCTCTGTGCTGACTACTCAGAGCCTGAAGCCTGCTTTGGAATCTGTGTCTCCTTCTCTCTCTGCCTCTCCCCTGTTTGCGCTCTTTCTCTTTTTCTCAAACAAATAAGCATTAAATTTTTTTTTAAAAAAGATATAGGCTATCTGGTTCATAATATTCTAGACAACAATATCACTGTACTATTGCTAACTAACACCACTTAATGTGTCAGGCATTGACATTCTACATATATTAATTTACTTAATCCTTACAAAACACAATAAAATAGTGACCATTATTATTCTCATTTTACCATTATTATTCTCATTTTAGGATCACTCTCATTAAAATGAACTTCACTATGAACAATGTTTTTTCCTTTTTCCATATAAAACAGACCAAGCATCCTCACAGGCTTGAGGCTAAGAATCCAGAATCTAATAACAATTTGAGTGTTGGAGTTGCATGCCTTGTGTTTTACTAAATTCCTTACATTGCCTTAGTTCAGATCCTAAGCTTCTCTTGCTTGAATTATTACAACTGATTTCTGACTGAGCTCTAGGCTTCAAGCTCTTCTTCATCTCTCCTCCACACCGATGGCTAGAATTATTCTGATCATTTATTTCCTTGGTTCCAAAACACTATTGGCCGCTCAATAACATTAAGTCTTACTCTCTGTTCCTAAAAACTGAATCCTGGCCTCACTTACCTCTCTACTGTTGTTGATAAGGATTAACTGAAAACAGATAATCCAAGGCCTTTATCCATTCATACGAATATTCTCACTATTCATGCCTTTCCTGCTGAATGAATTTGTCATTTTGACTATGTGCAACAAATAAGGCTATTCTTTTATATTTGAGGAAAATCATTTGCAATCATCATCTTACTGTCTACTGCTTATTGAAGGCTTACATTGTTCCCGGGTATGTGCTAACTCCTTTACAGGTACCTGTTTCATAGATAAAAGAACTGAGGTTTAGAGAAGTAGCTGCCCCGATTCAGTTAGCTGGAAGTTGAACCTAAGGACATTCTAACTGCAAGCTTGAGTTCTTAGCCAGGACTTCTAGTGCTCTCTGCTTATTCTCTTCATTGAACAAGAGGGATCAAAGTAACACTGCAAACCTGACATATGCACTCTGTTTCGGAAGTAATAAGATAAATTGCATCTGGGAAGCTCTGTCAGGAGGCATGTGAAGTTGTTACTGTCCCTTAGTCTGTAGGAAATTGTGAGTCTCTTGAGTCTAGAGCTTGGCAGTATGTTTGTCAGTATTGATAAGCGCAAGGTAGGGTATTTTCCTTTCTCCTTTCCTTAAAGATCAGTTTGCTTTTTTCATGTTTACTTTTCATTTGCTGATAAGAACAGATGTGATCCTTTAATCATTTTCTTAATATTATGGATTGACATAAAAACATGGCTTGCTTTATCTAGACAGATGCGGTTTTATAAAATAGTCATGAACAGGCATTTTGTTTGACTTTCAGAGTAATTATGCTCATGACAAGTATATTTTCTGGGAAGGTCATCTTGACTTCCAATGGATTTCTTTAGGCATTCATGGTTGTCACTTCCTGATCAATGTGGTACAAGGTGAAATATATTTAACTATATTTTGCTTTAAAGGAGAATATTTAAGGAATAAAGTAGTTGCTATACATTAGAGCTGTGGTTGCTGGCAACAATTCATTCTTAAGCCTTATGAATGCTATTTTTAAAATTTGTAGCTCATTCTTTCTTTCTCATTTTTTTCAAATATTAAGAAATAGGGATTTCTAATGTACTGAACTTAACAGCCAAGAGTGGGTAAAGGAATTAATTTATTTAGCATGTCCATGATGACACTAAATTAATAATTCAGAGCAGTTAAAATCTCAGCAGATGCTGTATTGATCCAAGGAAGAGTTTCAATCTAGTGAATTGTTTGGCATGACTGGTCCATCATTAAAAAGCAATTAGTCACTGAAGGCTTGAAAAGGCACATAATAAGCAAAGGAAAGTTTGTGTATTAGAATGATAATATAAAATACTTGAATTAATATGCATTTTATATTTTATATAGTAATTATGTGGTGACAAATGTTTAATATTTCACTATGTATGAACTCATCCACATTTTATATTTTTATACAATGGTTATGACGTATCATTCTACTGCGCAACGACAAACAGCAGAACACTTTGTGTTATTTTATTTTATTTATTTTTTAAAAATAATTGTTTTTTTAATTTATTTTTGAGAGACAGAAAGAGACAGCATGAGCAGGGCAGGGTCAGAGAGAGAGGGAAACACAGAAGCAGGCTCCAGGCTCTGAGCTAGCTGTCAGCACAGAGCCTGACATGGGGCTCGAACCCATGAACCATAAGATCATGACCTGAGCTGAAGCCAGACGCTCAACCGACTGAGCCACCCAGGCGCCCCACTTTGTATTATATTAAATCATTATTTAAGAAGGTAACACAAAGCTGGTTCATTTTCTTCCAAATTCCTATAAAGAAGGGCACCTGGGTGGCTCAGTCGGTGGAGTGTCTGACTCTTGATGTTGGCTCAGGTCATGATCTCACAGTTTGTTGCTTTGAACCCCATATCAGGCTCTGTGCTGACAGTGAGGAGCCTGCTTGGGATTCTCTCTCTTACCCTCTCTCTCTGCTCTTCCCTCTTCTCAAAAATAAGTAAATAAATAAATAAATAGAAAAAAATAAATTCTTACACAGAATAAATTTCCAGTATAGATTTTGTTTCTGTAATACAAATTTGAAAATGTCACTTTTTGAATCATAGAAGTATTGAAAGTAGTTGAGATCTTTAGATGCACATAAAGAATTTGTTTTAATATGTTTGTTATTTGTCATTTGCTGTAATACTGGGTTTCTGCTACCCTTCAACAGTTTGTTGCAGGTAAGCATGATGCATGAAAGAAAAAGCAGTATTTCAAATTGTATGCAAAATCATCAAGCCTTGTATCTTCGGTATGTGCCAAGTGAGAAGTGGAAATTTAATTAGTCTTATTAGGGTAGTGGTACATCATGGGGTATGGATCAACCCTTGCAAGTTATAGGAAAGTGGCATAGCATTTGGGATTAATTCATAGGCCACCTATAAATCTCAGCCCAGATCAAATAGGAATAGCTCAGGAATTAAGATAACTAATATTTATCAGTGGCTAATTATATACCATGCACAGTCCTATGTATTTAAGGTGTATTCAATCATTACTCTTAACAAACACTTTTTGAAATAGATACTGGTATTAATTAGATACCAGTAGGCACAAGTATCTTACAAATACAGAAAACTGAAGCGTGCAGTAGTTAAGTAACTTGCCACATAGCTAGAAAGTGATGGGGCTGGGATCGAACCCTGGCAGTTTGGTTCCTCTGTCAACACTCTTAACTACTTTATTAAATAAATGTCTCCCTTAGGATTTAAATTTAGATTTAGATTTAAGTCATAAAATAATTTGTTTTCCTAATTTTTTTCTTGGAAGATGGAAATTTCCTGTCAGCAAATGTCTTATTTATCTGGAATTTATATCTTAAGGATTGTCAAGCTCTAGCGTTTGTTTCCCTATCCCAGTGGCCAGTTTAATGTTGCACTCATGAGTCATTTCTGAATCCAGCCCTTTGTTTTTATGAAGAGACAGAGAATATTCTATGACTTTCTTATGGTTTGCTCCTGAGTCCTCCAAGCTATTTAATCTTTCCTACCTTTCTCCTCTGTCCATGGTCACAGGTACTGGTCTAGTTTAGGGTCTCACTAGCTTCCTCAAGGATAATTCTACCTCTAGTCTCCTTACAGTTTATTTACTAGATTAACTTGAGCGGTGTTTTGATCACAAAACTTATCAATTCTCCATTTCTCATTGTATACACCCAAACCCCTTTATCTGAGAATTAGGCCTTGGTGGTCTGCGTCTAACTACCTTCCTCGCCTTGCCAAAATATTCATAATAATCATGGAAGGTAACATTTATTGAACACTTACTCTCTTTTAAGCACAGTGCTTGTTTCTGGTCATATAAAGATACATATAACATACTTTCTGCCTTTGTGAGCATCGCATGGATATAATTGACACATAACATTGTGTAAGTCACTGCTCCCAATATATGCCATTAAAAATTTTAAATTATTTATTTATTTCATGGTCTTATTGTCATTCTATCCTCCTTGAAAGCTTTTTTTCCAGTTCTCTTCTGCATCTCTGTCTATTGAATAATGCTTGCCCTTCTAGGCTGGGGATATAATTGATCTCTCTCACCACAGAATTAAAATTTCCTTTTTGGTAAATCACATAGTGCTATAACCTTCTATTTTGGTTATGCAAATGGCATCTCTCTACTGTATCTTAAGGACCTCTTGAATTTTGAGATTTATTCCTCAAAGTGCCTAGCAAAAGTTGGTCATCAGTTAATGGTTCTCTATAAATTAATGTTCTGAGATGATTCCTGTCCTTTCTGCTCAGAAAGAAACAGGAATGGGTTCAAACTCCCTACTCTATTTGGCAGTTTCAGGATTTTAAAGTATTGTCATTAGGAGTTTTTTATATCATACTAATGATTTATTTGGCTCTTTAGGCATCAAGCTGAGCTTTATCAAGTGTGCTTTATTTTTAAACAATAAAAACTTCTAATTATGTCACATAATAAAGACAAATCTTGGAGAAGCTGAAACAGACTCTCCAGCAAAGGGTTGTGTGGGGCATGGACCACAGAAGCATCTACCACATTTTATCACAATTTTCCTCATTCTCTTGTGGTTTAACTTTTCTAATGATGTTTAAACTTAAACAGAAAGGGAAACCCTACCTTAGAGGGATGACTTGAAATAGGAAAGAAGCCCCACAGCTTTCCTGTTGCTCTGGTGGCTTTGACTTCTGCCACATGTGCATTTGCTTGCAACTCCTCCTAACGTAGGTATCATGTAAATACGAGTTATCATCAGTATGCTTTCTTTCGGTTTCCTGAACAAAACACTCTCTTTCATGACATGCAGTGCATAATTATTCAGAATGAATGGGAGTTTTTGAATTTTAGATTTAAAAAGCAGATAATGTGACTGAAATTCATATCTTTTTTGTGCCTTTAATCTAGGGATGCAAGTTTGGGCCAATATATGAAGGGAATAAAACATAGGAGAAACTCCCTATTTAGCCATGAAATAACCAGGGTTATGAAGTTGAGCTTATAGGCTCTAACTGGCTGTGTTATTTTTCCGTTTAATGGAAATTGGCCTATGGTATGATGCAGCTGCTTACCAGCTGTTTCTTTTCTATTGTACTTCTTGTGAGCTCTCTGCTTTAAACATGTATAACACTTGGAATCCTGAAGGATGAAATAATATTGTAGTTCAAGGTAATGGTTGGGATTTTGTTTGTTTTTAGATTCTTAGTTTGGTTCAACATATTTAAAATGTTTTCTTTTAATTGCCATTATGAATATGTTTGTTTAAGTCTTTCCAGGATGGCCTCCATGCTCTTGAAAGAAAATATTGAAAGAATTAATAAGCTAATCAAAACCATAATCTCAGGGTGCCTGAGTGGCTCAGTTGGTTGAGCATCTGGCTTTGGCTCAGGTCATGATCTCACAGTTCACGGGTTCGAGCCCTGCATCGGGCTCTGTGCTGACAGCTCAGAGTCTGGAGCCTGCTTCGGATTCTGTGTCTCCCTCTCTCTCTGACCCTCCCCTGCTCACACTGTCTCTCTCTGTCTCTTAAAACTAAATTAAAAAAAACATTGAAAAAAAGAAAATCATAATCTCACCTCTCTCATTTGCCCTTCACTATTCTGCCAAACTTGTATGATTGCCTCAGTTTCCCATTTAGCACTGAAGTTAAAAATTTGAACCATGAAAGAGGAGACATTTGTATACCTACAAGTTAGCAAATAATAATAAACATTGTGTTCATGGAACAGAAACTTTCAGTCATTTCATGCCTTCAGTGGCCTGATGTCAGAGTTTCACTAACAGGAGAAAATCCTTCAGTTTGTCACATTGAATATTGCCTGGGCACAGATAGATCAAGGAATTGTAAACCAAAGACACATGGACAGTATTTCAGTATTACTGTTCAGGATTCACAAGTTGTGGAGTTTAAACAGAATGGAGCATGTCTATGTTATTTTTATCAGTAGAAAATTGAGGTTAAGTTATAATAATAACATACTTATAACATTTATCATGTGCTATTCAAGTTTTCTACACTTGTTCTCTAATTAATCCTCTTGCTAGTTAGTTATTGTTACATCCTTGTTTTATAGATTGAGAAACTGAGACAGAGCAATGTTAAGAAACTTGTACATGATTATACAACCTGGATTTGAGTGCAGGCAGCCTAGCTCTTTGTCCTATCTATACTAGAATATCTTGAGTTGTTGCAAAGAGTAAATAATTACATAGATTCATGATTTCAGAATTAGTCTCTGGAAATTGCCTCTGTAGTTCTTGTGTTTGGTATGTTTGACTTCCTCCAGACTGATTAAACACTTTTTCCATGATTCTTGAGGAGCAACTAATGTGGAGTAACAAAGCTTCTATCTAGAGGATAAGGTAAGTCAAGATGAGAAATCAATCATACGAGGCATATAAAGGCATATCAGGGTATACCAGGCAATGTCAACCAAGTATGGGGTGTGTTGAGCTGAAATCCTACATCAGGTTCCAGTAATTCAAACATTTCATAGAAACCTCTTTTTCTGAAACCAAGCATAAAACTCTCATACATTCTCATGTGATTTATGCTAAATTTCAGAGCATTCAAAGGTTTTATCACCCTGAAATTTCCATAAATTAACTAGGTCAAACTGCTGAGCCCACCATATATACTTCTGAAAAATATTTTTGCTTATTTGCCTTTGAATGGGTAGATGAATGAGTAGATAAGTAATAGAAAAAGGGCATAAGTTCATAAGATTTCAACTTATGCTACGAATCATTGTGGCATCCAGGAAGTAATGGCAATCTTTAGATGATTTTTTTTCAAAGCTTTGTCCCCTCTTAATCCTTAAGAAACAGATAAGGAAAAGGAGCTGTAGCAAGAGGGCTTGCTGTCTAGGTAGTTTTCTTTCCTTTTTTTTTTTTTTTTTTTTCTTGACCATGACTGTCACAATATGGGGGATAATTTAATCTCTGTATTATTTTTGGTTGTGGGCCAAGAATATAAAGAGGAATAGAAACTACAACCAACAACCACAAACATACAGAAAGTAAAATGAAAATTACTGAGTTAGAAAGTGAGACCTATGTAATGATGGCTTAATATATAAGCTCTGTTATCATAAGGTGGTTCCAGTCAGTACCTTAGATCAAGGAGCTATAGCAAGAGTAACATTAAATACTTTGCAAATCAATACTTGTAATTGAATGCAGATCTATAATTTTTATATTTCAGATGTATACATTCTACCCTTACCTTCAGAACATTGGTTTTCTTTAATTTAATGTATGCTTGCTTATTAATTGGCAGAAATTGGAAGGCTTTCACAATAGGTTTAAATAGTCAAAACAAGGTACTGAGTAAATAAGGTGACAGATAATATGTATTTTACATATAGTAGACGTGCTACAAATGATTGAGAACATGTAGATAGACGTGAACGGGTAGAGATTAACAGGTGAAATAATGATGCCGAGCTCTCAGCTCTACTTGGAGGTGTTGAGGCTCAGCCCTCTGGGAAGGTAGAATGAACAAGTAAACTGGCATGGCCAGTCACTGCTAGGAGAGGGTTTCTGAATACAGGCTGAGGTCCCAACTATATGGATAGTACTTAAGGATTCAGAGGTTTAACAGAAGCAGTCCTTTCAAAAGTGGCACATGTGCCTTCGGTGAGGAAAGGATGGTTGGTGTTTAATAAGTGGGTAAGAAGTGTTATTTAACAGATCAGGTGTGTTGCTATAAGATCAAGAAATGGTCAAGGCAAAAGAACTGGCCTACACAGACCAGTAGGTATATAAGGACTGTCCTCAAGAGGTGAGTGGGACTAAATTGCAGAAAACCATTTTAATACAATGATTCAGGGCTTTTCACTAGGATCACTCTCCAGTTTTCTTCACTTAATCTTAAAAAGGTTCCAATGATAAATTTCACAGAATCCACAAAGCCACAATGTCACATGCAATATAATAAATGTAATTTTGCATTGAGCTTAAGAGACTAACTACTTAAGTGGATGATGGGAAGCATTATGTAAGAAAAAAAATTTTAATGAAGCATTGCATTAGGACTTTTAAAATTTAAGCTTGACTCTGCCACAAATTACGCTGTGTGACTTGCCACAAAATTTTTAGATTCTTAATTTCCTTATCTGAGAAAGAGGGTGCTGGAATAATATCATCTTTGAAGTTCTATCTGGACTAAATTTCATAGTTCTATAGTTTAGAAGTTTTCACTAAGTATAAATTAAACATGAAGCAGTGCTGGGACATATGATGCCCCAAATCTAATTCATTAAAAGAAATACAGAGACTTGATCATCCCATGGTCTTCAACATTAATTATTTCATTTGACTGACAATCAAGTTCTGGCTGCCATATATTTGGAAGGATTTTGAAAAATTAATGGCACATCTGGAGGAGGGTGACTGAAGTGCTTATGATTATGGAAACAATATTCTAGAAGAAATGTAAGATGAACTAGGGTTCATTATGCCAGGCCATAGAAGGAATTCTTAGCAACTTTCTTCTAGTATCTCTTCTTTTGTTGTTGTTGTTACGTTTTATTATGTTTAACATTACTTTTTTAACGCTTATTCATTTTTTTAAAAATCCTTTGTTGTCAAATTGGTTTCCATATAATACCCAGTGCTCTTCCCCACAAGTGCCCTCCTCCATCACCACCACCTCTTTTCCCCCTCCCCCTCCCCCTTCAACCCTCAGTTCGTTTTCAGTATTCAATAGTCTCTCAGGTTTTGCGTTCCTCTCTCTCCCCAACTCTCTTTCCCTCTTCCCCTCCCCCAGGTCCTCCATTAGGTTTCTTCTGTTCTCCTGTTAGACCTATGAGTGCAAACATATGGTATCTGCCCTTCTCCGCCTGACTTATTTCACTTAGCATGACACCCTCGGGGTCCATTTACTTTGCTACGATGGCCATATTTCATTCTTTCTCACTGTCATGTAATATTCCATTCTATATATATACCACATCTTCTTGATCCATTCATCAGGTAATGGACATTTAAGCTCTTTCCATGATTTGGCTGTTGTTGACAGTGCCTCTTCTTGAAGCTCTAGGGGGAACGTTATAGAAGGATAGTCTGAAAGCCTACATAAAAATAAATAAAAAGAAGAACTTTTTAATAATTAAAGTTCTAGTAGTAAACTGGATTGCTTTGTGATAAAGCTATGTCCCTGACAAAGATAATGTTCCGGGAAGAGTTGAACACCCATCTGTGGGTGGAAAGCTGGATCTGATGACCCACAGGGTCCCAGGCACTCAAAGCTGCTTTCTTTTTATGATTTTCTGAGAGCTAATGTTAGTTTTGAAATCACTATAAAAACAAATTCATGTGCTAGTGTTAGATATGACTAATTTTTATAGCAAACTAACTAGCTATTTTTTGACTCATCAGAAATAAAAGAAATAATGAGAAATAAAATAGTTATCAACAGTCAGACAAATCCATTCAGCTTCAAAGAAGAGATGTGGAAACTGCAACATAGTCTAGAGGTTCATTCTCACCAGCTCCTCTGCCCCTTCAGTCTTTGCATGTGTTTCCCTCAGCAGACCTCTTTTCCCATCTAATCCTGTCTTGATATCTGCTTCTTGGAAAGTCTAGACTATACAGAATAAATGTGAGTAAGTATCAGCTGTTTCACTTTAATGTTATGTATTTTGCTCTTCCTCTGTGGCTCCAAATTTTTTTCTGTGAATAGTTTTTTTCCTGTTAGTGGATATGGGATTAAAATGAGTTGGAATTTTTTGTGCTCTTTTCTAATGGAAAAATAGAAATGGTCTTCCTGTTAGTTATGAAATAATTCATTATTTTAGGAGGATAGTAATATTTAAAGTTAAAGAATTTTAAGAAGAAATGAATATTTTAAGTGGAAATATTTAATACCATTTAATATATTTTTTAAGTTTATTTATTTTGAGAGACAGAGAGAGTGCAAGTGAATGGGGGAGGGGCAGAGGCAGAGAGGGAAAGAGAATCCCAAGCAGGCTCCATGCTGTCAGCATAGACCATAATGTATGGCTTGGTCCCACAACCCTGGGATCATGATCTGAGCTGATATCAAGAGTCAGATGTTTAACCAACTGAGCCACCAAGGTGCCCCTACCATTTAATATTAAATCTCATATCTAAATAGACTAATAAAATTTATATTGGTATATACAAGGTCACTATTAATTTGTAGACACGACTTCAAGAAGGAACAGCAGGAAGGAAGTGGAGAAAGTCAGACACTTGACCAGGCCAAAATCTCTCCACTGTCTGGATTTGGTGTCAGCTCCTCTTCTGTCTCTTATGCTGGCATTTCCAGCCAGTGCATTCTGGATGACCCAAAGACAGGCATTTCCTGCAAGGTAGCAAGAGGGACAGGAAACACCATATGCTTCCTGGTTTTGAAGGTGGTGCAAGGCTGTGGGCAGCCAGTAAAGGCAAATGCCCAAAGCAGAAAGGAATGTGGTGACCCTATCACGGGAGTTTTTCTTTTCAGCAGAATGATACAATCATTTGTAAAATTTCAGTGTGGACTCAGTTAATAACTGCTGGGAACACACTTACTGCAGAACTTTTGCTTTCAGGGACTCCAATTTAATAAAGTTTAGAGGACAAAGGCCAACTCATTCAAGGGAGAGAAACAAAGACACACTCAACCTCAGTAGCCTCAGAGCTTGGCAGCGCCCTCAGTAGTGATAAGCAAACAGCTTTTGCCTGCAAGTTGTGGTAAGGCCATCAAGAATCCCTTCACTAACAGGGCCGCTGGGTGGCTTAGTCAGTTAAGCGACTGACTCTTAGTTTTGGCTCAGAGCATGATCTCACGGTTTCATGAGGTCAAGCCCTGCATTGGGCTCTGTGCTGACAGTGCAGAGCTTGCTTGGGATTCTTTTTCTCCCTATCTCTCTGTCCCTTCCCCACTCACACTATCTCTCTCTCAAAATAAATAAATAAACTTAAAAAAAATCACTTCACTGGGACAGTCTTGAAGAGAAAAGACATAAAGTTATGTCTTTGAGGGACAAAAGGGTGCAGTCATTCTAGTTGAGAGCTGCCATGGGACAATAGGGCTGAGGCAGAGAGAAGGATTCGTGAAAGGGGCCCAGGAACTTAGGTAAGCCTTTGAGGTTCTTAAACATGGTATAAAACCCCATATTTCAAAAAGTAGAGTAAGCCTATAGGGAAAAAATGTTTTTACATTACTTAAACATGTCTCTCTTGGAGGAAGAGAAGAGGACCATGATTTGTGTGGCCTCTCTCCTGGTGTTGGTGACATCTGGTGAGGTTAGGGCAACACTAAGTTTTTGAAAAAGAAAGGAGCTTTTATTCCTGAGATACAAGGTAATGATCAAAGTCAAGGTTGGGATCAGCCTTGATACAAATTATAGTTGGATCACCCCCAGTCATGTCACCTTGCAAAGCTATTTAATATTCCTGAGCTTAAATTCCTCATGAGTTAAATGGGCTAAGTAATATCACCTATCACAGAAGACTTTTGCAAGGATTACCTGGGATGTGGCACGTGCAGTGTTTAGTAGAGTGCAGGGAACGTGTTATGGGGGCCAAGATTCAAAAGTGAGTAACTTGAGGAGTTACTGAGGCCTCTCACCACAATTTTGCTTGCACAAATGGGCACACATGGCTTTTAACAAGTTTTCTTAAAAATTAGTAATTCATGATGGCTTTATCAACATACATGACTGATATAAACAGCTTTTATCACACAATGCAGTTTATATTTGCAGTACAGTGAGATAAAAATGATAAAAAAGATTTTATGTATCCTGAATTATAGCTATCACCTGCTGAACAAGTTTTATGATTTAGAAATAGGTAATTAAGTATTTTTACAATGAATAACCCCACCCATTTATTCAGTGAACATTTATTTTTTTTAATTTTTTAATGTTTTTTATTTTTGAGAGACAGAGAGTGATGGGGGGAGGTCAGAGAGAGAGGGAGACACAGAATCTGAAGCAGGTTCCAGGCTCTGAGCTGTCAGCACAGAGCCCAACACAGGGCTCGAACTCATGAGCCATGAGATCATGACCTGAGTTGAAGTCAGATGCTTAACCAACTGAGCCATCCAGGTGCCCCAAACAGTTATTTTAAATAGTGATACATGCTATAAAAAATAAAATAGGGTGATGTGATAGTGGATGGTGTGCATGTAATAGAGGTAGCGCCCTCCAATATATTTTGGGAGCTAGTCCTAAAGTCTAACTTCCAAAACTGCTAGAAAACTGCAACTTCTATAAAGTATGTCTGACTTAAAAATTGCCAGAAGGTGTGTGTAACTTTCCAATTTAAATTCAACATTGCCTTGTGGAAAGTTACATTTTGTTTGTTTTAGTTTTTGTGGATTTTTCCTGGTATTTTATTTTCATTCTATTTGAAAACAAAATTGGGAAGAAAAGTTCTTTTCAGTAATTGAAGGTAAATCTGTAAGCATAGATTTGTCTCTGGCTAATGTTTCATTGACCGCCTGTAACACTGGCAATTTTAGAATGCCAACCAAGTGATTATTCTGGACTCTCCCCAGTTGATTTTCATTGACATTATCAGAAGCTGTCAAGAATTCTTCCGATGGTTATAATTTGTTTGTGTTTGTATAGTAGTTAATTTGCAATCATACATTACTTTGTTGAATATTTGAAGTTGACTTGCTGATGACATTCTTTTCTATAATGCATTTCCAAGATAAAGTAGAATACATGCTTGAATTCTCAGATTCATACATGAAGAAGAATTTATCAGGTGCCTGCTATGGGCCAAGTACTTGTAATATTAAGTTGAATCCTATGCAATTATTGATATTCTATGCTCAAAAATATTGATGTAGTTAAACTGATTCGGAAACAAATTCTCCTTTAAAGAGATTTCAAACCAAATATAAAGTTTTAGATATATAAACAAATGAATGCCTTTAAAAGTTGTATTTACAACTAATTAGAAAATTTGTGACTATGGAAATTTAAAATTCTATAAGTCAAGAATATTTCTGTATAACGAAACTGTATCACTGATACAGAATCTGACTTAGAGGAATTTGTTTTTTATAATAATCATCCCAGAGTAAAAGATGTTTTTTTACATCCTATGTTGTAACATAAGGGATTACTTCTTTGGCGGTTTTATTGTGATTTTAAATGATAATTTTGAATCAAAAGTAAAGTGAGGAGTTGAATAGTAGGCTGGGGTTTGTTTCTGCTTGGAAGAAGTAATTAGTTTTTAACTTCTTGTATCCCTACCTACCTTCTTTCTAAAACACAAATATTTTCTCTTACCAGAAACCTAAATTGTAATCACAATATACATTGACTTAGAACAGGAAATTAGAATAGTGCTAGAATGGGGGGAGCCCTGCATGTACTTGAATTCATATTTTTTTTCCTCTTTTAATTTAATGCCTGATAAGAGCAGTGGCATGGATTCTGCTTTTATTTGGAGCAGGATTGTGGTTATGACTCCTGGCAGATATGTTCACCACTACAAACATCCACAAAGGGCTTTGAATTGTTGACTCTATTTAAGAATCTTAAAAGAGCTCATTGTACTTGGTCCCTTGGGGATATAGGGAGGAAGGGTAGGGTAGTGGGAGGGATTTAAAGGGAAAACAAGGAAAGGGACATGAATACTGTAAAATACTGTTAAAACCTGAAAGTTTTATTTTAATTTACACTTAGGCATTGTTATATAATGGAGAGAACACAGAAGTTAAAAGATGTGGTTCCAGGCTGCTAAACCCAGCCCTTCTTCCTCATTACAAGCTTACCTGCTTCTGTACCTACTGTTGCCCCCTCCTCCCACTGCACAGAGGGGATGACCCTTCTTGCCATAGGGCCAGCCTCCCACCAAGCTCAGAATCCCATCCCCTTCCTGTCCTCTCTTTACTGTCCTTTTCTTCTGTGTCTTCACCTTCTTTCTTTCTAATGGATCCTTCCTATCAGCATTTAAACATATACAAATCTTTTCATTTAAAAAAAGGTTTTTCATTCCCCTCAGTTACCATGTAACTCTTTCTTTCTTTACCAGAATACAGAAAGTAGCATAGAAAGGAAAACAGTTGTCTTTGCTCAATGGCTCCATTTCCTTAGCTCACATTTACTAATTAACCTCCTGAAAGGGTAAACTAAGGTTATCAGTCACTTCTCTGATTGATGATAAATCCAGCACACATTATTAAGATTTCATTTCACTTGACCTCATATCAAAGCATAATATAGCTGATTACTCCATCCTACCGGAAATCTCTGCTACTTTGCTTTCCATGATAGTAGGTCCTCCTAGATTTTTGGCTAGCTCTCTAGTTTCTCCTTCTCATTCTCCTTTACCAGAAAATCTTCATCCATCTAACAGTAAACACTGAACTCCTTCAAGATTTAATCCTAGCTCTTTTGTCCTTTCCCAAGACCAACCTTATTCAATAGTTTCCTGGCCTTAGGGGATCCTTAAGTAAAAATTATCATACACAGCTTTGGGTATGTTAGCATGATCAGTAAGTTGTAGATATGATCAATCAATAATGTTCTTTTTGAGGAGAGAATGCTAATTTTCTATGGATATGTTTAATTCGGCCAACATACCAGCATACTCATTTTGTGTGGCTCCCCTTCTTGCTAAAAATATCAACTTGAAACAAAAATTTTAGGTTTTTTTCTTTTTTTAAAGTTTTCTACTTGATTTTTAAAAAATCTCATCCAAGAAGACCTAAAAGACTTATCACACATGTCTGCTAAACAAGATGCTAATGAGATGTGACTTGATGCATAGTATATGGCAAGAATGTTCTTCCCCTATTTGTATTACTAAAATGACTTCTACTTTACCTTTATTGAAAAGAGAAACAGTAATTAACCTTGGCTTACCTTTAAAAATTTCTTTATTTTATTTTCATATTTTTAAAACTCATAAGTCAAACAATAAATTTTATGAAATGACTGGTTTAAGCCAAAATGAGGTTTCTTTTTAATGTTTATGTATGTATTTATTTATTTATTTATTTTGAGATTTACTGTTTATTTTTTTTTAATTTTTTAATGTTTTATTTGTTTTTGAGAGAGAGAGAGAATGTGAGCAAGGTAGGGTCAGAGAGAGAGAGGGAGACACAGAATTGGAAGACAGGCTCCAGGCTCTGAGCTAACTGTCAGCACAGAGCCTGATGTGGGGCTCGAACCCATGAACCATGAGACCCATGAACCACGAGACCTAAGCCGAAGTGGCACTCAACTGACTGAGCCACCCAGGCACCCCTGAGGTTTGTGTTTTAAAGTAGACTCGATAATTTAAATTTAAATCAAGTTTGTAACTTGATTTTTTGTTTGTTTCAAGTTTCTATTTAAATTCTAACTAGTTAACATACAGTGTAATATTGGTTTCAGGAGTAGAATTTAATGATTCATCACTTACTGTTCATCCAACAAGTGTCCTCCTTAATACCCATCACTCATTTAGCCCATCCTCCCACCTCCCTTCCAGCAACCCTTAGTTTGCTCTCTATATTTAAGAATAATTTGCTTTTCATTGTTAATTACAATACAAAGATTTATTGTCAGTGATGAATAGTAAACCTTCTAAAATTATAAGCCAAGCAACATAAATAAAGATAGAGTTTAGGATATGTAAAAGCCAACGTTTTTTACACAAGACTTTGACAAAATAGTTTCTTAGTGAGTGACACAATTAGACTTAAATCTAGACCTAGCAGTTGCAATATTATTGTGCAGATATGTTGGTTTCTCCATCTCTTTTATTGGCCTATATTTATTTGGTAAAAGATTGTTTGAACCAAAAGAATGAAATGTACATATGTAATATGAAATCTGTGCTTGTTTTTTTTGGCTGCAAAAATATATAATTCTGGGCCAAACATATGAGATAAGCATACGTGTATTTCATTTTCAACTGTAAACAGAAAACTGCAGTCCATGTTTTTGATGCTGGTTAAATAAACACTCATAAAAGAAGGAAGTTGAAACCACAACAAATACTCACTATTTCCCTAGAAGTGGCAGGATACTCTGCTTTTACAGAAATCCAGAACTTCTCTAAGGGCAGAGAACTAATTGACATCTGGAGTGTATATAAGCAAACTTCAGCTCAAAGTCATTCTTCTTTTTTCAGAGTCAAGTTCCCATTCTGAAAGGAAATCTAGAGAAAAGATCTCTCACAGTCATACACTTGGATTGAAAGGGAAAATACTTCTAGTGTTAGTCTGAAGTTCTCTGGGTGGTTTCCAGTATGGCTTAAGACTTGTCATATGCCCCCTTCCTCTCAAACCCAAGTAGCTGTTCAAATATTTTAGAATTTCCTGTTGCAATACATTTTTCTAAAGATATGTTTTCTTTTTAATTCAGGAATTTTGTCACATGAAGTGAAAAAATGTTCCTGGATCTTACAAAGACTTGTTCAACTGGATAATGTGATGAAAAATGTTTGCTAGGTAGACTGGTTTCTATAGCCATTCTTCATCTTCAAAACATCCAGCAAAATTGGACTAATGATATCTGGAAAGTGCTCCTGTAATTTCCTTTCGACTCAAACACCCTGTGGAGAACTGTCTCCTGTTAAACCATAAAGGTATAGGTGCTCCCTTTCTAGATTTTCATACTGTTTTAAATCTGTCTTCAGTGAACTGGTCTTTGTTTAATAATAATTTTTATAGTGTCATCCCACATTTTTTTCATTTCATATTTAAGAGGGTTTTTTTTTATTGGTTTTGTTTTTTAAATGTTTTTCTTTACTTTTGAGAGAGAGACTGACAGAACATGAGTGTGGGAGGAACAGAGAGAGAGAGAGAGAGAGAGAGGGAGACACAGAATCAGAAGCAGGCTCCAGGCTCTGAGCTGTCAGCACAGAGCCTGATGTGGGGCTTGAACTCACAAACCGTGAGACCATGACCTGAGCTGAAGTCAGATGCTTAACTGAGTGAGCCACTCAGGCGCCTCCATATTCAAGAGGTTTTGACACCAGTAGCTTCTGAGAATAAAACAGTGTATTGTGTGTCAGTGTGAATGTGAACTTTTGGGGGACACCATCAACAGTTACCAATGCAAGTTTTACAAAATTGAATGGAATAGAACTTCCGTCCTTAGAGATGAACATGAACATTAAATGTATCTTGTCCTTTACTTGTTTTGAATAACATTTTGTAGCAGAAAAAAATTTTTTTTTAAATTTAACTGTCATTTAGAAATCTTAGGAATTCTGTAGTATGACATTTATTGGGAAAACTTGTTTATTCATCACGCTGGAGAGAAGCTGTTTATTTCTAATTTATTATACAAAACCTCTTTAGAGTCGTGTGGCTTATCATCAATATGTCAACATGTAATACTGATTGAGAGTGGAACTTTTTCAGTTGTTGTACAGAATCTCACCCTCACATTTTACTAACTGTAATTCTGCCCACTATCATTAAGTTTTCTTAAACTATGCGATATTATTCCTAGGTTATAAATTATGCTTCTGATTACTCCTAAATAAGTAGCTTTCTGAATGTGCCTTTTTAAAAAACTAAAACCTTTATCCTCTGTGCCTGAGATTCAAATTACTTTTTAAATAGTTAGCATCTTTCTTGTCAAATGCCTGTATTTTGTAGGTGTCTTTCCAATTTTTCTAGAGTTATTGCTGACTTTTAGTTGTTTGCCTCAGACTGTGGACAATGCATAGGGCAGTTGGGATGTAAAACTCATTAAGTAGCTTTTGTTGTAAAGGTGAACTTCCTTTGGGTCCCTTGCTGAACTAGTACGAGGAATTGACTCAGAAGATTGCAATTCCTCATCATTAACCTTATCAAAACTATCCATAGACCTAAGCCTAGAAACTCCATTTCCATCTTATTTGTATCCTCATGTTCAGAAATCACCATACTTGACCTTCAGACATATTTGTGAAACACAAATGCAGATAAAGTATGAAACAGAAAGGCACAGTAACAAAGTGAAAAAATCTTGAGAAATTCTAAAACCTCACAATACAATTGACCTTTAACCGATGTAATACACATTTTGCAGCATTTATTATAAGAGCAGGTGGCAATGAACAGTATCCTGTTGGTGTGTATAAATGTCTTCTTTAGAATGAAAATTTCCCTTTGACTTCCTGTTACATTAGTAAGACTCATTTGCTTCAAGTCAGGTGGCTGAGCATATAGGGAGGTGGGAAGGGCAATTTGAGAGGCAGAGGTTGAATTTCATTCATCTACCTTCTTCTATTTTGTGCAACAGCACACTCATCAGACATCAAAGGCCTTTTCTACCCGGCATTGAAATATCAGAATGGACTTATCCCCATGAACACTATCCCACTACCTGCTGCTTTGCAGGCTGAAAATTATGTAACATAATTCCTAATGGAAATCCTCAGTCACAGTCCATTTTTCCATGTAGCATATGAAGCTCCAAAGCTGATGTTTAATATTTTTTCAATCATTCTTTCACATAGTAGCCCTGGTGATATTTCACAGACCATAGGATTCTGCAGAACTTCTATTGAGAAAGTCTGCTGAGACACTCTCACCTTCTCTCAGAGCTTTACTTATCTTCCTGCAAATATAAGCTTCCTCTTAGTTCTGAGCAGACACAGTTGCTTGCTCACTGTTTCCACTTGAACATTTCATAAGCATATCAAACTCACTATGTTGAAACCAGATTCCTGGTGTGTTCCTTCTCCTTCCTCAATTCAAAAAAGAAAATTGTGAGCCACTTCCAGTGTTGACTGCTTCAACAAACACCAATGTCCACTAATTAGATACATCAGCAACCTGGTCGTCCTTCTTGACTCAATCACTTTAACCCCCATGTTTAATTAATCTCCAATTCCTATTGCTTCTACTTCTAAATATCATTATATTGGACGTTGCTCGTCCAATTGGACTCATTGCCCATAGTCAAACTACTCCTATTTTCACGGAATTTCCAGAAGTCATCCCCCTTATCTACTATTAGTCAATCCAAAGTATTCTCCACTATGTTGCCAACTCAGTGATTTTAAAAATCTTACCATGCCTCTTCCTGCTTGAGAATCTTTAAAAACTATCAGTTCACTGCTCTTAAAATAAAGACCAGAATCCCTAATAAGGCATACTGTGACGTGTATGATATGGCCCTGCTGACCTCACAGGCCTCACCTCTGACATCTCTCTTTTCCTCACTGCATTCCATTCATGCAGATCCTTAAATCCCCTGTTCAGAGTCTCCTTCTAATCTCTGCACTGTGGCTCATACCAACTTGCCTCTGCCCATATACCTCCCACTCCCACTTGAGCTCACTCCTACCCATCTTTTAGATCTGAGTTAAAATGTTCTTTCCCCAGAGGAGCTGGAAGTTTCTTAGTACTGTGTACTTCTGACTAATTTCACTTACCACAATTCTAATTCTACAATTAATTGCACACTTTGTTGGTTATTATCTATCCCTAAAGCAACTCTGAGTGCTCCTGGAAGGCAGAGGATGTATTTGTTGTGTTTACTACCTTATCTCCAGCATTAACACATGCAAAAACAGTTGGTGGGATAAATAAATTGAATGAATGCTTAAATTCACTATTTTGCTTCTTTCATGCTATAGTTCTCAACGTCAGGAATAGAATTACCATAGTCATTACATAAAAGAAACCTAAATTTCTTTTTTTCTAAGTTTATTTATTTTGAGAGAGAGAGCTTGCAAGCAAGAGAGTGTGCTTATGAGTCGGGGAGGGGAAGAGAGAGAGAGTGTGAGAGAGAGAGAGAGAGAATGCCGAGAGACAATCCCAAGAGAGAGAGATGCTGTGCTCCATCCCACAAACTGAGATTATGACCTGAGTCAAAATCAGGAGTTGAACACTCAATAAACTGAACCACTCCAGTGGCCCTAGATTTCCATTTCAGTCTTTTTAAATTAATTAGATTTCTTACAGTAAACAAATTTGCTTTTAATATTTGACACTTTAAAAATAGTTCTACTCCACCATCTCATGTGTGTTGTAAATTTTATGTGATAAAATACAGCTTCAATACACAGCAAAGTGACAAACAACATGAAATTTTAAGTTATAAAAATAATTATCTGTGGCTTGAATTTATTAGCATGAAAAATCATCCTATTTATTTGTAAGAGCAAATATAAATATTGACTTGAGATCAGCTTTGCAGCTGCTGAGTATTTTGGTACCTATTAATTATTGCAGGGCATAATTTAAAAATGTACAAGAAAAATACAAAGATTATTTTATAGTTTTATTTTTCTTACTATTATTTGGAAGATGGCATTTTAAAACCAGTATTGCCTATGAAGAAAAGTGTCTAAATATATGGTTTTAATAAATTTGTATGCCAAAATTAATATTTATTCTTTTTTCAGTTTGGATACAAACCAGCATAGACATGAACTTTGCTCATTTCTCCTGGGATACAAGAACACACTATTCAGATTCAATCAGAACATCCAGATGTAAATGAACTGTTCATCCAGAGTTCACAGGATGTTCACTTTGGCTTCAGTCCTTCCAGACTGGATCCATGTCAAGACTTTTTAAAAAAAATTAATTAGTAGTTCTGGAAAAATTAAAGAATATTGTTATTCAAGCTTGCAATCCTTTAGATTTACTAGTAATTTCAAAAGAAAAGTTGTCAAGATGTGATCAATAATTATTTACAGTCTGAAGATTAATAATTAACTTCCTGACATAGACTATAAGTTTTTATTCCCCTATTATATTTTCAAAAATCAGGGTAGACATTTATCAGAGAGGAATCCAAAATCAAAGGTAGAAAAGAACATGCCTTTTAAGGTCTTTTCTGTCCCTACTTAATCTCTGTCTTTCCATATAGCACAGATCCAGCCTGAGGCACCATTATGTATGGCTGTTCAAGGCTGATGGCTAACTCCCTGCTGGTGGCCTAGACATGGCTATACCAGTTGTTGGAATATTTTGACTAGAACAACTTACTATGGTCATAAGAAGTGTAATGCTTTGTTCTTACCAGCTCCAAGGGATGAACACGTGACAACCAAACCAAACAAAATCCCCCAAACAGTGTCCAATATGCAAATTATTCATTTAAATTACTTGTCTGATGTCACATTTTTCTGATGGTAGTAGGAGATCAACACATTTTTAAAGTTTAGTCTTATTTTTTCCAAAATAGCAATTTTGGAACTTGTTTCCATAAGTTATGAGCCACATGATTTGAAATAGTTATACCCTGGGACTCTCACAGTCCTATTGTGCATTGGAGTCATTTATCCTCTAGGAAAATAAACCTGGATTTGTAGTGTCCAGAAGAGAAAGTCTTCGACCTTGTATTTAATATATTTGGATTTGTGTAACACATTACCTAGAAGAATTCTTCTTATTACCCATGCAAACCCAAGCAGGACAAATATAAAGAAATGTCATGCATTTCTAAGTACATCATATTTATACAGTAGAAAATTAAAAATAAACCACAAATTTAAAACAACTGGAAGAAAAAGACACATTACAAAAGAGAACAATGTATGATGGCCACATTTTCAAGCCAGCAACCTTGATATAATATCTTTAAATTCAGTCAGTGCAGAAAAAAAATCAATCTAGAATTCATTGTCCACCAAAAATATCCCCAAAATTGAAGGTGAAAAAAACAGAACAAAAACAAAACCGGAAACATTTTTCGGTAGACAAAACCTGAAAGTCTTCAGTAAATCTGCACTGCACAAAATGCTGAGAGAAGGCTTTCAGGCTGAGGAAAAATGATACCAGATAGAACCCAGAGATCTGCAGAATGCAATGAAGAACACCAGAAATGGTAAATATTTGGTTAAATATTAAAGAATGTTTTAGTATTTTTATTTTTAACACATATATGCTTATCTATTTTCATTTCTTCAAAAATGTACTTACTATATAAAATAAAAATAACAATGTGTTGGGCTTCTTGCTTATATAGAAGTAAAATAGAAGCAGAATGCCCAGGAAAGGGAATAAATATTACAGTTATAAGATTCGTACATTGTTTATGAAATAGGATAATCTTATTTGAGGGTAAGCTATGAAAATTTAAATACAGATATTATTATTTCTAGACTGAGCACTCTATAAAAAGCAATGTTCTATTCTTCTACATTAGAAAGCTGGACAAATAAAATAAAATTAAGTAGGAGAAAGAAAATGTTAAAAGTGATAGAAATAATGAACTATATAATTAATTCTCTAAAGTTTCACCAGATTTTCCAACACAGACCACTACTCAGGAAGGATGATTGCCAAGCATGAAATCCCTATCACCCTGATTAAATTCATTAAATGTCTCCCAACTCACACTCCTCAGAGGAGCAACAGTGTCTGGCTAGAAAGCCAGAACTGCTCCTTCCTTGCCTCCTAGTGATTGACCAGTACCATTTCTGAAACATAGCAGACATTGAATAAATATGTGTTAACTGTATGAAATAATAAATCAATAAATTAAAAATAATGGAGACCTTTTGAGGTCAGATGCTGCTTAGCTTCCCATTTCTTGGGTCAGTGTCATACACATTCTGCACTTGAGTAATAATGAAACAACTGCCATTCTCTAGCAGGCTAGGTTATCTTCTCAAATGTGTTTCTTCTGCCTAGAATACTCCATACCAAAGGTGGATGTCTGGACAACTTCACCTCATTCTTTTTCTATGACTTTAACTTCATCTCTTCTGTAGAGCATTTTTGTGTTGCTGTAGGAAGAGAGAGCCATCCTGTCTTATTTATCCAATAGCATTTATTTGCATGTATCTTTTCCAACTCCATTGGGAGCTTCTTGATGAAAGACAGTGTCTTTTTGTTTATGTATCCATAAAACTTAGCATTTCTGCCTCATGGTAAGGGCTAATAAATGCAAATAAACACTGACACAAATACATTAGTATTTTATAACACATTACATGCATATGAATTGCATCAATAAGAGTAGTATTGGTGGGTGGATAATTTAAGATACACTCTTAAAATACATGTCCCTGAGTATTGTGATTAAGCAAGTAGTCACTTGCATCATTCAGATCTTTCTGCAGTGTATCAGCAATGCAAACTTGCAAAAGCTATTTAACTTCTCTATAAGCTCCTCATCCACAAAATTGGGATTTTAAAAGGAATCTACCTCATGCTGCCATCGTGAAGACTAAGATAATCTTGGGACATGTAAGTGAAGTCGTTAGCAGGTAGTACTCAGTAGTACTTGCTATTATTAAGTATTATTAAGTATTAAGTAGTTTGGAGGCAGTCATGAGCCTGACTTGTTCATCATTTATCAATTGTGTGATTTGGAGAAAGTATCTAAGCTTTCCATGTCTCAGTTTATTTGTTAAATGTGCAATGGTGGAAACCTTCCCCAGAGCTGCCATGTTGTGCTTTCACTAACACAATGCATGTGTCCGTGTCCATGTATAGCAAGTGCTTAAAAGATGGGGATTTTTGTTATTTTGATTTCTCCAATATCTATTGATTTCTCTAGGATGAAGAAAGGAAGATGTTGGTGGTGCAACACCAAGTTTGGGGGGCGGGTAGGTGTAAGTTCCATCATGAAAATTTTTTGCATTATGGTAGATGAGACATCAGGACAAATACATCAAAAGCTATGAGAATATTTCCCAGTGCCCCAAAGCTTCCAAGCTAGCTATAAATAATCAAATAACCAACTAATGCTAAATATTAACAAGAAAAACAAGTGATTTCAAAGACAATCTTAAAATGTTTTTTAATCTTATATATGCCTTCTAATTATTTTGTAATTATTAGTATAATTACACAATAGGTAAGTTTATTCTGTTTTGGTGAGTGAGAAATATGCTTCATCAATCTGTCTTCATTCATTCACATATTCAGAGTATAGATATAGAGCTGTATAAAGCTCTGTTCTTACACAAAATAAGTTTAATATTGACTTTAGTTTAAAAATAAGCTGATGTTATAAGAGATTATATAACTCATTACATGTTGACTAATAGGGATAAACCTTCTTACATATAGAATTTTGTACATTAAGGGTAAAAATATAATCTTGACCCTGAAAACTAAAAAAAAATATGTATATAAAAATGACTGGCTGTTTATCTAGAAAAGGTGTCTATCCTAAAAACTGAAGATATTTTATTTTATGAACAAGGTTAAATCATTTTCATTCAACTATATTACAAATAGTTTTACACTGGTTTGTTCTTTTAATGAATATAGGTATAAAGCATGTTATTGGAACTGTAAAATCTATTGGCCTAAAATTAGCCAGCTGTCTGTCTGATTTTAACCCAGGGAAGGAATGTACAAAGTTTGTTGGCGACTGGTGCATGTCAGTTGTTTCCTAATGAATAAGTTATTTGCTGTTTTAGAGACCATATTGGCTAAAGTCTATGCAACTATTATCAATCTGAGTGTAAGGGTTGGCATTCAGTATATATTTCTTTCCTAAGACTTAATAATCAAAATTTGGTAAATGTTCAGTAAACATAGGACTTTTACTTTCTGTGAATGTTAAAAGAGTAAAAAAGGACTTTCTCCCTCATAAGAAATGACCTAGTGGCGGACTCAAAAGAAACAGCAAAAATATACATGAAAGGATGCAGAATGTGCACTAAGGTCAACTAAGAACAATGGTCAGACTATGAAATGTGGTCTGTTCTGTTCAGACCTGGAGTGTGGTGACCCTGCTTATAAAGGTGGACCAGATGCTAAGTACCAAATGCTTCTGGGGCTGGTGAAATAAAGAGAGGCATTACCCAAACAAGTTCATGAGTTCACTGGAAAAATGAGGAAGTAAAACTATTATCGTGAGTGGCTGGGGTCATAGCCAGAACAGATAGAATGTGCTCCAAGACTAAGGATAAAAACATAATTGTGATGGGGTGGGAGGGAAGCCAGGCCTGAAGCCAAGATGAAAAGAATAAATGAGAGGAAAGGTAATAAAAAAGTTGGGTGATTGAGGAAGCTAGGTCTGTGAACAAAGGGTGTGTACCAAGCCCTTTCCTTCATGCAGCGCCCAGGGAAAGCTCTCTAGGGCTCAAACGGCCTCTAAAGGCACCACTCTCCCAGGCTAGACCCAGCTCAATGTCATTGTGCTGTTTTCATTGGAGTGGGTGCCTTTGTTTACTGTTCATAATTCTCAAGAGCCCAATCTTCTTGGTACCATTCTTGAACTTTCAGTATTTTTATCGACAAGAACATGCCCTTTTCTTCTCCAGCCTCTTAGCGTGGTGTCCCAACATCTCTTGCTGGTTTGTAATACTTGATTTACAAACAAAATACCCTTCCTAAGGACCCCCTCCACTACCCACCAAATCAAAATTCAAAAAATATAGCATTTCTGAGTCCAAGGGATGTTACAGTTGTCATCCAAAAAATTAGGACAAGCACAGAAATTACAGCTCTTTCATTCAGAGCAGAAGTCTGACATTCTTGAACTCATCCAACAAATATTTATCAATATCCTCATATGGTTTCTGTGTTAGGTACATGTCTTGTATAATATTTGTAAGTTTTTCAGGCTGCGTGTCCCTATTCTGTGACCTTTGATTGGGAGAGAACACCAACCTTTTGATTCCCACCTCATGCCAGCTCCCCCAAGGGTGTGCTGCTGGTGTCGGGTGTGGCTTTATTGAGTATTCACTATGTGTGATCCTGCCAGTTTTCATTAATAGGAATATTTCTATAGAAAGTTAGCATAATTGAAATGATATTTTGTGGCTCTACCATGTACTTCTTTTTTTTTTCAATCCCTGATATCAGAAGTCTTTATAACTGACTTCTCAGCGCCTGTGCTACATTCACTTTTGTTTCCTGGATATGAACGTAGATACATTAGTAGATGTTAGGCACAGGTTACCTCATAAGTCATTTCTAGACATTTCAAGGTGAAGTAATGCTCCCTTAACAGAGTTTTAGGGAGGAAGAATATTCTTTTCTTCTCCTTTCTTTACGTATTCAAAGAGACTCACCCTGTATTCACTAGTGGTAGATTATTAGATATAGCTGGACTGACTTTCCAATGCACCAAGAATATATGTTTGTGGAAATTGGCTCTAGAGCAGTGTGTCTCAGACTTGAATGGCATATGAATTGCCTGGGTATCTTGTGAACATACAAATTCTTCTAATTAGTAGGTCATTGAATTTTACTGAATTTGTGCAGGGCAAGAAGTCCTTTCCTGAATTCTGAACCCATGGATTATGAGTGTTATATGGAGTCTGTTAGAAATGCAAACTTTTGGGTACCACCCAGACTTATTCAGAATCTGCATTTTAACAAGATCTCAGGTAATCTGTACATTCAAGTCTGAGAAATATCCTGAAAGTCACACAAGATGAGCCATGTAATGGCAAAAGGAAAAGCACAGTTACTGTATCCTCTCTGATTACACCTTTACTGTGACCTTCTCGGATTAGTCCCTGAGGACGTGTCTGAATATGATATCATCCATTGTCAAGAGAAGCAGCTGTCCATTCCTTTGTGTAATAAATTCTGAAACATTAATGTCATTTCTGACATTCTGAATGAAGATTTGTTTTGCTCGTTATTTTGTTTGTCTTGCATGCAGTTAAAAGGCAGTGATACTGGGCAGGTTGAGCAGATTAATACCAATTTTCTTACACAGAGCTCATATCTTACATAGGTACCACACAATGTAACTACGAGCATTTGAGTTTGGGATCCTTTGGAGCAATAATTCCCAATGTAAATTCCATGGAACAGTAGTTTGAGAACAATAAACAAGTATTATTTGACAAAAATGTTTCTGTAATCCATTAGGTTTGATAAACAGAGTGAAAAAACATTTGAAGGATGTTTCCGAGGCTTTAAATTACAGTGTACAGTTTGAATCTTTGTTGAAACATGTCCTGAACTTATTTAGTCATGGAACAGTTTGTCACAGAGGATCTCAAAGGATTAAAGCTCTGTAAAATGTACTTTAGACCAGGAGTTGCCAACTACACCCTGCAGACCAAATTCACCCCACCACCTGTTTTTGTACTGCCTATGAGCTAGTTAAGTAGTTAAAAACCAAAGGAGAATAATATTTCATGACGTGTAAACATTACGTGGAATTCAAATTTCAGTCTTCATAAGTGAAGGTTTGCTGGGACAATACCCCTGCTCATTTGTTTACATATTACCTATGGCTGCTGTCATGCCACGGTAGCAGAATTGAGCAGTTGAGAGAAACACATTTTCTGCAATGATGACAATGTTTACAACTGGCCCTTTTCACAAAAAACTCCACAACACTTGCTTTAGATGCTGGTGCTTTTGAAAAGACCTAACCTCTTCATTGATAACAGTACTATCTTTTTTAAATGAGTACAGGTGTGCTAAGGCTAACACCATTCCAGAGCAAATCAAATGTTTTCTCACAGAGAAATTGTAAAATCAATGTAGACATGTTAAATGCCCATTTTAATAAATTATAAGATTTTTTTCTGAGGAATGCGTCAAATAACTTTCATTATAAAAAATTAATGTAGAGCTTAGATTTGACAGCAAACTTCTGCTATTACAAATTTTACTTGCATGTATTTTCAACTGGTTCCTCTATCACAGCCATTCTCAAACTTTTTGATATCAAGAACTCTCTTCACACTCTTAAAAATTATTTATGATCTCAAAATTCTTTTATGTGTGTGGGTTGTATTCATCAATATTTATAAGACTAAATAAATTAAAACTGATAAATTAAAAATATGTATTTGTTAGCCATTTGAAAGTAACTGTAAGCCCATTTCAAACTAACATAAATAACTTGTTTAATGGAAAATAAGAATTATTTCCAAAGAGTGCCATGTTTGACATTAGTTTGCAATTGTCTGGTTTAATAGGAAACAACTCAATTCTCACCTACTTCTTCATTCATCTATGAGGACAGCGCATACCTTTATTCTTCTGGAAAAGTCACTGAATATACATAAAAGAATGAGGGTGAAAAATATATAATGTCTTGGGTTTATTATGAGAGTGTATTTTATTTCAAAGGTTGAAGGGGTCTCAGGGACATCTAGAGTTCTCTGTACCACACTTTGAAAACTGTTATTGTTTTGAAACTGAGAATGAACAATTAGTCGTATACGTCACACACACACACACACACACGCGCACACACACACGCGCAAACAGGTTTACAGTGATATAAATTATTGATGGTTTCCAATTTAGAAATGTAGTAAGTTTCAAAGTTTGCTACTGAGAAACCTGATTATTTGTTGAACCTCAATTGAGTCGCATTAATAGTATTTCAGAATCAGTCTGTTTTGAGTATTACTAACTATGTCTGAAAATGTATCCTGGGTCCAAGCCTAGATGACAGGAAATGACTCTTTTCTTGCTGACTAGCAATGATATTGGAACTTCTGTCCCTGCATCATGCCTTGCCAACTGGTGAAATTTAGAATTTCTTTAGCTCTAAGCAACTACTGGGGTTCCCCTAGCCTGTGGCCGGATGCAGCAACATGATGAAAATAGAGATTTGGGGTGGGTGGGCTGGGAAGTGACTTTTCTTCTAAGAAATGCAGGAATTTCTTAAGCATTTTTTCACCCTATTGCTTTGGGCTTTGAATCAAGTCTTCTCTTCTTGTTTTCTGCAAAGCAAAACTCACTGCTTTCTCCATATTCTCTTGAATTTCTGAGGCCTCTAACAATTCAAATTAGCTTAAAGAAAAGATAATTTATTGGTTCACATGACTGGAAGGGTATAGAAGGTAGAGTTAACTTCAGACATGTTTAGATGTCATCACAACTTCTGTCTTCATCTCTCAACTCTACTTTCTCTGTGTTGACATTAGTCTTGCTCAAACTGGTCTTTCCATGAGGTGAAAAATACCACAACCAGCATGCATAGTCTTTTTATAAGGAAAGAGAAGGAAAAAGATTTGCTTTATTACCAGGGCTATTAAGGCTGCTCATGCGCCTTCTCAAGTCACATGCCCATCCCTCAGTGGAAAATGGATACATCATTTGGAAGTTCCTCTAGAAGCTCATGCGTTGCTGCTAAATGAAATAAAGGACCTTTTGATGTTTTCTGAGTGTTTTTGCAGTTTTTATATTGTAGTTATTAAATTTAATTAATTTGCTGCATAATAAATTGCTTTGAAGAAAACTGAAAAATAAGATGCCAAATGACAGATAAGATACAGAGTTTTAGATAGCTTGCTCTACTCCTAACCTTGTAAACCCCCTCCTTCTGCTAGGCTTCATACTCTGGAAAAGGTGTCCATTTCTGTCTTGATCCTTCCAGAAACTACTGTTTCCATATGGTTGCTCAGTGTATGGACTATTGTAGCTTTTTTTTTTATTGAGAGCAAAGCTGAGACTGAGCAAGTCTAAATAATCCAGGGTCTTGTAAGTGGTAGAACCAAATCCTTCTCGTCCCCAACTAGTTATTTTTCCACTACAGGTGCTACTTATTTATTAAACACCTTGCTAACTGAACAAATTCTAAATATATTTATTCCTTCACCAGATATTTACTGACAGGCACTGTTCTGGATGCTGAGGATATACAATGAGCAAAGTAGATGAGCTTTTGCTCTGATGGAGTTAATGGCTTAGTAAGGGAGACAGAAAATAAATAAATATCTATGATGTCACATGGCACCAAGTACTGGAGAGAAAGTGATGGGAAAAGTGTGCTTTTTAATTAGCACGATTAGGGGCAACAACTCTGAAGTTACAATTGGGCAGGAACCTGAATGAAGCCAAGGAAGTATGCCAGAGGGATACTGGAAGGAGGGCGTCCCAGACAAAAGAAGAGAAAGAACAAAGATTCTTGAGTGTCAGTGTTCTTGGCATGTTTGCAGGGCCTAGCAAAGAGGCTAGGGGCCTGGAACTAATTTTGGGTAGAGGTGCAATAGGGAATTAGTTCAGAGAGGTGGCCAAAGGACACTTTATCCAGAAAGATCAGAGTGATGGAAACTTTTCAACTATATATTCTCATTTTCTGGGAGAAAAAAATTTTTTGACCATATTAAGGTATTTACCTTGAAATGATGAAAGAAGAGAAGCTGTCATCATTTCTACCATCAATAAGCAAGTATTTAAGTTTGTATGGTCTAGCATATAAACTTACTCAACCATTCTTTCAGTCAACATTTATTAGGCACCCACTATACTCTAGATTCTGAGCCACATGTTGAAGCTGTGGAAGAGGAAAAAGGTACTTTTCAGTCCTCCAGTAACCACTGTATATCGTATGCAATAAGAGAATGAACAGGTTGACAAGAGCATCTTGCATTGTTATCCACACATTTTTTTCCCCCAGAAAGTGGTTTCCACAAGAACTAGCTGGAAACCTGCCATTTGCTGACATGCTGCTACATATTTTTAAATTAAATGCTCTACTAGCAATGGACTCTGTGGTAATGGATCCATCTTACTACTGTTTCAGAAAGGTTTAAAAGCATTTAATTTCCATGTCGCATGCATTAAAAATGCATGATGTCATGCACTCTGGGGAACAATCTGTTTCATAATTTGAAGTAGAATCAACAAAACATGATTCAAAAAGGAAACAAAGGTGACAAGGTACAAAATAACATGAAGTGGTATACATACACTTATCATGAACTTTCTTGGGATTAAGTGACCTGACAGAGAACAGAGAGCTTAAATGGAAACAAACCAGAGAACCAAAGTACATTCCATTTTCCTCAGAGAGAGAGAGAGAGAGAGAGAAGGGTAAATCAAAATGAAATAAAGCTAATGTTATATGCAGAAAACAGTTTTAGCACTGGTTTCCTCTATACTGAAATGAGGAAAACAGAGGATAAGGAAGGCCAAGTGAGGGGACTGCATAATGAGCCGTGGGATCAGGGAGGATGCAGGTCTGTGGAGTGGCCTCTGCCTCTGCAGTCAGAAGTACTGCTGGCCAGCTGGCACGCACCCTGCCCAAGGCGCTTTCATGTGCCTGGACTTCAGAACGGGAAAGGAGGGCTGTGGCTATGCTCCGTCCCCAATATCCACTCCCCTTCCCTTCCATCTCCTTCCAACTCGTTTACATTTGTACTCCCATATTTCATGTGGGTCATGAAAGTTGGTTATATACTATGACTACAGAGTACTATATTACATTTTAAAGGGCAGAAAAGGGCTATATGTTAAGCTGCCAAATCAGATCCTTGCCAAAATGGTCCGGGCTAATGAGAAGGTTTGTAAATTACAGTTAAATGGATGAGCTATGGAGAACAAGGAATACCATGGAGAGCTAGCAGATGGAATCACTGGGGGTCACAGGCTCCTTTACTGGCATTTCTTTGGCATGATCGTAGTTGAATTATTTGAGAATTTAAGCCTTTATGTGTTAATGCTTTAAGAATTCCTATAAATTTCAAGCTGGAACTAGGTCAGGCATAATTCAGGCCAAGGGACCTATTACAGTGGTTTGTGTCGTACAATTGGTCAGTAAACAGCAAAATAAATAGACAAATATCAAATTGCAAAAGTAAGGACAATTTTGCCATTTGAATCCAGTTAGTGTCCTGCCTCATCCCCACAGAGGGGAGATTTTATTAAATTTAGAAATTTCCACACATTATGGTATGATTTAATTTTAACTAGTCCTAACACTGTGTCAGCTGATTCTCTGACCAATTAATAGAATTTAACTGATGTTTTAAAATTGGCCTTTCCTTCTTTCTGAAGTTTTTCAAAGTTTGTTTGGTACGTATTTGCTTTGGAGTCAAACAACATAATTTTTTTTCAATCATAGCTCTTTGAGTCTTTGGACTATTTTCAAGTTATAAACCCTTTACTTTCAAAGACTTTTCCATTTTGCCATTGAAAGCAAGTGACTTTAAGGATCCCTAGAGAAGAAATCCTTAGGAATAACTGATTAGAAAATTAAAGCAGAAGAAGAATTAATTTCTTGGCTATAGTCCTTATAATTGGTTGATCAGAATAAGGGAAAAAACCAATTTCTTATAGTTTGCCTTTGGGCAACTATATTTTTACACATATTCATTAAAAAGCATAAAACATTTTTGTGATGGAATGAATTTGATGAAATTAATGTACTTTTTAAACTAAGTTATGTCTTTAATAATGATTAAGAGAATAGAAAACACTTTAGTCTTAAAAAAGCAAGGGGCCCCTGGGTGGCTCAGTTGGTTGAATCCAACTTTGGCTCAGGTCATGATCTCAGGTTTGAGAGTTCGAGCCCTGCGTTGGTCTCTGTGCTGACAGTTCAGAGCCTGGAGCCTGCTTCAGATTCTGTCTCTCCCTTTCTCTCTTTGCTCCCCCCCACGACCCCTGCTCACACTCTGTCTCTCTTGCTCTCAAAAATAAATAAACATTAAAAAAAGTAAATATTCCATATTTGCCAAAACATTGTTTAAAATTTTTTTCATGTTTATTTTTGAGAGAGAGACACAGAGCACAAGCAGGGGAGGGGCAGAGAGAGAGGGAGGCACAGAATCTGAAGCAAGCTCCAGGCTCTAAGCTGTCAGCATAGAGCCTGATGCAGGGCTCAGACCCACGAACCATGAGATAATGACCTGAGCTGAAGTCAGATGCTTAACCCACTGAGCCACCCAGGTGCCCCCAAAACATTATTATAAAAATTATAAATATATTAATTTTAGATGTAGGTTACGATAATTGCTTGGGATTTGCCTGCACATCTGTAGCAAATTATAGTCAGATAGAAAAAATTAGATATCAGTTCCTCTTTTCCTCATGTCCTCTTCTACCATATAGTTATGATCATCATTAAAAAGAAATGCATTAAAGATCTAACATGTATGGAGTTATGCTGTGGTATCTGCATTCCCTATTTTCAATAAAGTGAGTTGAAAAGAAAGGAAAACAGCCTGTTGCATTATTTGGCAAAATCCAATTAGTAAAAGCTTCAGTATTGATTTTTGTTATATTCATTTTTTATTGGCTGGTTATTTTGGTAACATTTATTATGAGGAATTTGTGTGACTGGGAATTAGTGGTAAGAATGGAATAGACAAAAAGACAGGTGAATAGGGAATAAAAGGAACAAGAGAAAGGACTCTGCTTCC